>NW_005178917.1:0-3894 GCF_000350225.1 Chondrus crispus
CCATACTGTACTGAGGAAAAATAGGGGGAATGAGAACGCCGCACACGAGCGTCGCCGGAGACACGCGGGACGCGCCACGCACTGGCGTCATCCCCAAATCACAACCGCCACCACCCCCTGAAATTATTTGAGAGCATTAAGCGGAGAAAATACACCCGCGCGTGCATGGAATGTACGAGTACTGTACGCCATACGGCAGGCAACAAGGACACCGGACGACGCTGCCCGGGAGTACAAGGAACAAACGCCCCGGAGGTACACACGTCCGCCCCCCCTCAGCCGAAGAGGTATTCGGTCGTGAGATCGGGCGCACGCCCGCACGGAGCGGGTGCCTCGAAATCTTGGCGCGCGCCCGCCAAGCCGTCCGAACGGCTCTTCCCTCTCTGAAACTCTGCCCCAAAGACGTAGGGCGCCGGGGTACGCGAACCCACGACTGTCGACGCTACTAACAACTCCGCTGCGACGCACGCGCTCTCATTGATTTTTCGCGCGCACGGGGGCCTGGTCGCGTCCGGCACGACGGGCCGAGAGGCAAGACCTGAGGCGGAGCCTCGTCGAGAGGGCAGAGACACTCCGCCTCCCGCGCACGGAATTGCCGGCGCGTCGCGAACAGCGTCGCAAGAAGTGTGGACGGACACGCTGAAGACTACGCCGAGCCCGGGCACCGGCCTAGAGACCGTCACTTCGGAGGAGAGGGAACTCACCTACTGGACGAACAGTATGTCGTGGGGAGGGGGACGCCTCGAATAGCGTCCTGCCGAGGGACATGGCTCACTGCTTCAGAGTGGCGAGCCAAGTACACGACGTAGGAAGAGGAAGGCCGCAGACGGCAATAACGAGCCGGGGCATAGCGTCCAAGTAACGGCTTAGCATCCGGAAAGAGGCTACCGCAACGCGACGTGTTCGACACTGCATGACCCTTACCCTAGCGAACTCTCCGTCCGGCATCGTACGAGCGCTGAAGGTCGTCCCAGACAACGTCCTCATTCGGGTCCGCAAGCTCGCGTGACCAACGCGAGAGCGAAACGGGAGTGTGGCGGGAACGACTTCACCCGTCCCTGATCGCTTTTCCCGATTGCACGCGCCCTTCCCTCATTCCTGCTGCGTCGAAATCGCGCTTAACAGATCGCCGGGGAGAGATGACCCCGCGTTGGCACGGCCCCACCGCACTTCCAAGGGGCGCGTGGTGGGCGACGGCGAGCACCCTCACAGCCGATCTCTGGGGCGAGGGGGCGGTTAATGTCGAACGACGAACGAACGCCTCGGCATACGCTTCGGGGATCTCTACTGTAACGAAGACCCCAAGACGAAAGGGACAACCTCCCACGATACGGGAGAAGTAATCATCACGGGAGATTACAAAAAGTGCAAAGGGCCTGGAGAACGAAACCCCCAGGTTACCCCCGAGGTCAGCTTATATCTGCGGGTCGCGGTTCAAACAAACCGCCACCGCCCGAACCTAAAAAGGAAGAAAAATTGGGAAAGTGCGAAATTACACTGAAGACAATGCACGTGCATGACGTGCAGGCGCGCGCGTCGTGTAAGAAGCGCAAGGGACGCCCAGACTGCGCTGCGGATCGAAGGTACAGAGTGTACCAGCCGACTGGTACACGCGGTCCGCAGGCACCCCCTGCGACTCCATCTGCCGGCCGGAATTAGACCGACGCCCTCACTATAGGGCATTCGCGACGCAAGGGGATGGCGAGACCCCAACAAGACGGACGCCGCGGGGAACAACACCCGACCGGCAACAGAACGACGCGCAAGATACATGGGGAAATAGGGCCGTCGAACTCCTCGCGCGCCGAACACGGCCAGGACACCAGGGGTAATATGGAGGACCGACGTCGGCCTCCCCCGACTACCTCCGCTGAGTGCGGCGACCGGGGACGGCTCCCCATGACCCCATCGTACCGGCGTAGGATGCCGGCGGAAGGACCAGTCGACCCCTCCGCCGAGTAGAACGGTACCGACCCGTATCGGACGACGTAGCCGAAAGCGACATAGAGGGAAGATTGCAGGCCGCGGCATGTCACCACGACGCGGGAGGCCCCACCAACGCGGGGAAGGAACCGAACCCTTCCCGAAGATACACCCGAGGTGAGAGTGAGGTCCCCGAGTCGGCGGCAGAGGCGAGCCAAGGGAAGTTGAAATGCCGGGCCCCGCCGCACGAATTGGCGACGGGTAGCCTACGGTCGAGGCCAGCGGACGCCCGTACACGCTAGAGCAAGTGACGTTTCGGGACGAGCAGTCGACGAATGACCGCTCGGCGAAGGTCGCGAAGAGAGCCGACCTCGAGGAATGATTGGAGTTCCGTATGACTTAGTACGACGGATAACGAATTGGGGCGAGAGAAAAGGAGAGACTACGTCGGTGACTCCCACGGTGCTGGGGGGAATTGGATCTCACGCCAAACGAGGGATTCGACCCGTCACGAACCTCAGTAACAGGGAAACCGGGAATAGGTTGGCGCCGCCATCGTCTAAACTCCCCCACGACCGAATGTCAAGCGAAATGGATACCCCACGCGAGGTCACTCTCCGATTCGAGGCGGAATGTCTTCCTCCCTCTTGACCCACCTCGAGGTGGGACCCGGAAAAGAGTATTGGCGCGCGGTGAAGGGAAGAGGATGGCAAGCGAGGGAACCACAACAGAAAGGGGACTGGCTTTATGCGGATGGAAGGTCAAGGTGACGTGACGCCCGTGAACTCAACGGCTCGAGCCGTCGGGTGCCGCTGTAGGACCCGGTCCATAGAGACCCGGAGGGCAATAACTTGGGTGGCGGGGCAACCCCGAGCCCAGCCCCTCGAGAGGAGGCATGGCAACTTCGTCGTGACGCGTCCAGCGCGGCTCGCCGCCCTCGAGAGTCGCAGCGCTCTCTACCACCGAGGCTTCACGCCCCGGATCTTCGTAAGGATCTGGCAAGGCCGGGCGCGAAGTGGACGGAGGGGCCACCCGGGGAGCACGAAGTGCGTCCCGCTCGGCCCGGTACCGGTCCCGATCAGCGGTCGTCCGCTCGAGTACGCCGGTCTGCGTAGCCATTGCCTCACGCACCCTCGATAACTCGCGGCGCACGTGGCAGAGTTCGGACATGTGCGAGTCGCGCTGCGCGGCGATGCCCCGGGCCTCGTCGCCCCGCGCCAAGTACCAGCTGGCAAGGGTGCTCAGCAGCCTTTCCACTGGCCACGAACGATCGCTCGCGTCCCCGAGGGCGCGATGTAAGATTGGTATGTCATGGATATCCGCCCGCTCGATCGTCAGGCGACGTAGCGCTTCCCCGCTCGGGACGGCACGGGTCGAGACCGAGTTAAGAGGAGGCACTGGGGGCACCTGAGGGCTCGCCGGTCGGCGGTGGTTGCCCACGGGCATCGACAGTCCGGATGGCGGGTTCGTACCCGCAAAAGGGAAAGTCGGGGGCTCCCCGTCTAGATCGCGGTAACGTTTTTTTCGAGCTAGTCGTGAGGCCGAGCCGACTCCGCCTCCCGACGGCCTAGTGGAGGGTGGCGCGACGGTAGGCCGCGCCATGAAGGCATCGGACCGATGGTCATAGGCCAGAAACGAGGACTGTACGCCAGTGGTGAAATCCGTCCAGTGACGGAGGTGACGGGGCCCCGCATCACAGGCTCGATGCATCAGCTCGAGGGCGAAGGCGTACGTCCAAGGTACATGTAGGGAACTCCGCTCGAGCGGGTGTAGGGGGACATTGGGAAGGTCCCACGCTACCCTCCCCAGGTGGGCTAATACGCTGATGGGCTGGACGAACACCCGGCCATGGATCGATACTTCGTTCATGAAAGCGTTGCCGAGTGCCCATGCCCATTCCCTCTCCACGTTGTAAATCAGGGCGGCGTGTGCGGGGTGGGTCGGATCAGTACACGCCACCCCAAAGTGTTT
>NW_005178918.1:0-3878 GCF_000350225.1 Chondrus crispus
CATGGACACTTTGCGGTCGGCGAGTATGGCTGGACAATCGCGGCGATTTCGAGTTTCAGCCCGGCGACGACGATTTTGAGTCGCTGGTGATTGACCTGGGACTGGCGCACGAGCAAGCGATGTTGAGACAGCTCAGTAGCCAAATGCGCGTTCACTCTGCAACCTCAGAGGAACATACCAGACAACTGATGGCGAGCCGTGTTCCCGCGATCTATCAGGCCCGGTTGCGCAACGAAACCGACGGCATTATCGGCTTCCCGGACTTCCTCATCCTGCACGAGAGCGGGAACTATCAGGCCGCAGACGCCAAACTGGCTTTGAATGCCGAAAAGAAAAGCATACAGGTGCAACTCGGCATGTACCGACGGCTGCTGGATAACGCATTGCCGGCCATCGTGCTCCTGGGTAACGGCGAACAGGCGTTGATTGGCTCAGAAGCGGACGCTATCGCCAGCCAATTCGTGACCGAAATGCGCGAACTGCTGGCAGCGGAGCATGAGCCGCCGGCACGATACGGACACAGCAAATGCCGCGACTGCCCTTACTACACTCACTGCAAGCCACGGTTCGAAGCCAGGCAAGACTTGTCACTGCTGTATGGCGTCCGCGGGAGCGTGGCCGAAGCGCTGGAAAATGCAGGTATCGACAGCATTGGCACTCTGGCGAATACCGAACCCGGCGAGATTACCGACGTACCGTACCTCAAAGGCATCGAGAAAAAGCGGCGGGCAGTGCTGCAAGCGAAGGCGTACCTTTCCGGTGAAGTCTTTCAGCTCAACCCTCTCCGCTTGCCGCAAGGTCACTGGATTCATTTCGATATAGAAGACAACCCGTTCACCGAAACAGGCGCCAAGCATGTCTACCTGTGGGGCTTTTTGGTTCAGGAGACGGCGGACAATGCCGATGATGATGGCTTTGAATACGTTTGGACCGATCAAATTCGAGATGACCTGTCAGGTTGGCAGCGCTTTCTGGACCGGATCGAAGCGTACCGGCAGCAACATGCTGATCTTGTGCTGGCGCACTATTCCAGTCACGAACGCACCACCATCGCAGCCTATTCGAAGCGTTTTCAGATGGAAGACCACCCTACTGTCAGATATCTGCTCGGACCAGAAAGCCCGCTGTACGACTTGCAAAAACCGATCCTGAATCACCTGGTGCTGCCACTGCAGGGCTACGGCCTCAAAGACATCTGCAAACACCCCAACCTCGTCAATTTCCAATGGCAGGATGAGGATTCGGGCTCGCAATGGTCCGTCGTGCAGTTCAAGCACTTCCTGGATGAACCGGACGTTCAGACAAAAGAACATCTAAAACAGGAGATTCTGGGCTACAACCGCGATGACGTAACCGCCACCCTTCGACTTGAACAATGGTTGCGGGCAAACTTCAGTAACTGACAACGCCACTATCGCTGATGCCTTATGATCAGCACCGGGGCACAGATAGTACCCCCAGCAGGAAACCAGCATGAACACGTTTCAAATCTTGCGTTCAGCGATCATCATCGCTCTGTCCGCAAATGCAGCGGATTCCGTCGCCGAACCAGCAAACGAGGATCGCCTGAGGGCGGAAGCAATAACCATCGTAAAAACGTTTGGCAGCACGCTAAAACCCAGGCTCATAGAGGCCATTCAATCCGGAGGCTTCGAGAACGCAGTTACCGTCTGTTCGGTGGCGGCACCGTCCATCGCGGCGCAATTGAGCGAACAAACAGGTTGGCGGGTTACCCGGGTGAGTCTAAAGCCCAGAAACGCCCGCAGTGCGGTGGCAGATGCCTATGAACAGCGCATTCTAAGACAGTTTGATGCGCGCCAGGCTGGCGGCGAGCCGGCAGAATCCATTGCACACTCTGAAGTCGCAGGCGATCGCTATCGCTTTCTGAAAGCGCAGCCGGCGGAACCTCTTTGCCTGAACTGCCATGGCCAGCACATTGCACCGGCAGTGCAAAAAACCATTCTCCAACACTTTCCCGAAGACACGGCTACCGGCTATGCGCTCGGCGAAAATTCGCGGTGCGTTTAGTGTCACCAAAAAACTGGGTCGCTAGCAAGCCGTCCTGTCGCGCGCCACGCGACACCGACAGGTTCAGGCGACGGCTTGCGCCATCTCGCCCAGCACGCTATCCAGATAATCAGCGCTGGACAATTCGATCTGCGATAGCTGATCCATTGCCTCGGCGTGCTCAGGGTACGCGGCTTTCAGGGTTTGCCAAGCATTCGCTCCCTGTCGTTCCGCATTCGCCTGAATGGTCATCTGCTCAATCGGCGTGTAGGGCTCAAACGCGCCATAGTACGTGGCTTTGGCTTTCGGAATGATCTCCGCGACCAGCGCCCGATGGGCATCCGAAGGTGGAAACAGCGCCTCTACCCGATGGGCGATCTCGTCTTCCCGAGCGGCGCAGGCCAGAATGCCATCGCTGTGACTGGGCACGTCCTGCGCCCATTGCCGATAGCGCTCGGCGGCCGTTCGCTCCAGTTGGGACAGCAAATAGGGATAGGCTTCCGGGGGCACACCACCCAGGTGCTCCGCCAACAGTTCTCCGAAATTGGGTATTTCAATCTGGCTCATGGCTTGGTCCGATCCGGCAAAGAGTTCCAAGTTAATGAATCAGCACGGGGTTTCATAGCCTGAGAAGGAAGACCAGCGCAGGTTGCGGAACGAAAGCCTGTCAGCTCAGAACGGCTCGAGAAGTAAAGACGAGCTGGCGGGAGCTTGTCATGTCGCGACCGGCTTGCAAAATACTTACAAACCCGCTGAGCATATTCGGCCAGATAGTTGACGCTATAGCCAACACGGCAGTAGCCTGCCCTGAGCACAACCATTCCAACCATTAAGGACAGCTTGAGTATGAGAACCATCCGCAAAGCCCTCTTACCGATGTTGCTAGCCTTTGGCGCTGCAGCACCGGCCCATTCCGCCGTTATCGAACTTTCACTGGCCGTAGATGCTTCCGGCAGCATCAACACCTCCGAGTTCAATCTGCAAATCGATGCTTACGAGAGCATCTTCAGCAGTGGCTCGTTCTTCGACGATTTCCTCAACCCGGGCGACGTCCTGTACGCAAACCTGGTGTTGTTCGCATCCCAGGTCAGTGAAGCAGTCGCCTTCACTGCGATCACCGACAACGCCTCAGCCAGCGCCTTTGGCGCAGCGGCCGGCGCGGTTTCCCGATCCGGACTCGGCAGCAGCACCAACACCTTTGGTGGCGTCAACGAGGCGATAGCATCAATCCAGAACAATGGCATTGACGGGGATCGTCTGATTATCGATGTCTCTACCGACGGTTTACCGACGGCAGACGGCAACACCCCCGGCACCGCCAGGGACAACGCGCTCGCCGCTGCGGCAGCCGCTCAAGCCGCTGGCATTACCGTGAATGCAATCGGCGTTGGCAATGGCATCGACGCCGGCTTCCTGACTGAATTCACCACGGCGGGTGGTGGCTTCTTTGTCTCTGCCGCAGACTTCGGCGAGTTTGAAGCAACCCTGGCTACCAAGCTGGAACGGGAACTGTCCGATCCGAACCCTGTACCCGCGCCAGCCGCATTGTGGCTGCTGGGCCTGGGTCTTGCAGGACTCGGCGCAACCCGGCGTCGTAACGCCCGGGTGTAACCGCGACCTCGCGGCAGCGGTACTTCACTCGAAGCCGCTGTCGCAACCTGCACACGTTCGGCCCCAATGTCTCCCTTTCCGCCTCCCCTCCCCTGCAATTTCCCTGTTCAGCAAGCGCGATTGCTCTGTACACCGTACGTCTGTAAATCGTTGGGCGGTACCAACCACAACGCCCTGGCTGGACGCCAATTGCCAACAGTTGCACCGAGCACGCTGCGGCCCTGCGCTGCAACCCCGTGTTTTTATTGACTTTCGGAACC
>NW_005178919.1:0-3861 GCF_000350225.1 Chondrus crispus
CCGCCTAACACTGCTACCTGGCGGCGGCTCCTGGCACCCACCCGCCTGCGCGCGCCCTCCTGCACCGCCGGCTGCGAAACCTGCCCGGCTCTCAGCGACCACTTTCCCCGTTCTTCGCACCTCCGTGATGCGCGCGGCCCGCGCCGCCGCCCTCCGCACCACCGCTCTCACCACTACCTCGACCGCCCCTTCCTAAGCGCACCCGTCCACCACGTCCCCGCGCCGCAGGCACACCCCGCCCACCAGCCCGCAGAACGTCTCTGCCACGCCTGCGTCCATCCGCCCCGCCACTGCCGCCCACCACGCACGTCGCCCGCCACATCTCGCCGCGCACGGCGCTCTTCGCCGCGTGCTGCCCGCTCATGTTGCGCAGAAGCTCCACGCAGCTCGCCACCACGCGCGCTTCGCCCGCCTGCCGGTCCAGCAGAGTCTCCGCCGCCGCTTGGAACCGCGTTGCGTGGAGCTGCATGCACACCGCGTCCGCGATCTCGCGCGCACGCCCGTCCCACCCGCCGCACTCGCCCACCACGGCGTCAACGCCTGCCTCCGCTGCTACCCGGCACACTACGTCCGTCACCGTCTCTGAGCAACCCAGTTAGCGCCCGCTCGCCGTCGCGCCTCCACCGCCCCCCAACACGCGCGCCCGGTTGAAGCCCGCTCGCCGTCCTGCCTCCCCCGCCCACCGGCACGCGCGCCCGGTTGAAGACCCTTGTAGTACTCCACGCCGTCCAGCTCTGGCCCGGTCCGCTCCCGCGCCCTCCGCTCCCCCACGCGCACGCGCGAGTGTGGTGATCCATGCCGCCCCGCCTCGGCGCCCCCCACCTACCCTCCCCCACCGTCCCTATCCGTGCCCCAGCCCACATCTCCTCCACGTCATCGCCGCACACCCAAAACCGCCCTCCGCTCACCATCATCTTGCAGCCCACCGTCCCTATCGCCGCCCGTCGCCGCCCCGGCCCGCACTTCCTCGTCGCCGCGCATCCACATCCGCTCCCAAAGTCGGAGCACCACGCGCTGCGCAACTCCGCGTTGAAGAATTCCGGCCCCCCCACGCACAGCCCCCCGCGCACCGCCGCCCCGCCCACGTCGCCACGAGCCTCCGGTATTTCGGGCAGCCCCGTGTCTCACGCGTCCGCCCCCCTGTCGTACGCGTCCATCTACCACACCGCCGTCACGTGCTCGCAGTGCCCGCCCCAGTTCCGCCCACAATGTAGATCCGCGTGGCGCGGTTTAAACGGATCCGGGCTAAAATTTGTAGTGTACTGTAGCGCGGCCGCGCTCGGCAGTCCGCACAGTTATTTTAATTTTAAATTTTAACTTGTCGCCACTTGTCAGCCTGTCCTGTAGTGGGGCCCCGCCCCGCAGTCCACACAGTAATTTTAATTTAAAATGTTACACTTGTCGCCACTTGTCACCGCCACGTGTCCCCGTGGCGGCCTGGCCGCAGGCCAGGCCCCGCCCGTGGCCGCCACTTGTCACGGTAGCGCCAATGGCAACGCGGGAGCGCAAGGACATACAGACACACACACAGACACGGATTTTAGTAGTTGTAGACAAGTGGGCTCCGTGCGCGCTTCGCGCGCCGAGCCAAGGAAGCGTGGAGGAACACTATTTGGGAAGGGTGGCAATGAAAATATGTAAAGACAATGGCGTTTACTTTTTTTGGTAACTACTGAAGGACCTCGGGGTACACTACGTTTCGCGTTGTTTCATTGGACTCTCGAGTGAGGACAGTGACGTTGCCTGGGTGAGTAGTCCTTGATAGTGCGACATAGAGTTGACCGTGCGAGAAGCAGTGATCTCGTAAGTCGAGACCAATGCGGCCACCGAAGGATTGGCCTTGCGCTTTGTTCGTTGTAAGGGCGAAGCACGTGCGAATGGGGAACTGCGTTCGGGTGAAGCCAGGGATGGGAAAGTTGTCGTCTCCTGGTCCGCAGGGCATTCGAGGAAGACACAGTCTGTTGCCTTGGTGTGACCCGGTGGTAACGTGTAGAAAGAGCAGGTTGTTGGTCATGTTCTCGATGACATATCGCGCGCCGTTGACGTGACCGGTAGCGGGATCGAGATTGCACAGAAGCATGACGATGAAGCCTTTCTTGAGCTTGAGCTTGTGGTCTGGTAGAGCAGATCCGGCGGTCAAGGTGTTGAGCATTTCTGTGGGATAGATCAGGGCGTTGGTGTCTTCGTTCTCGACCTTGTCTGCGCTCAAATACGTTCGATACGATCCCAGAATCATGTTGCCGATGACCTCGTTGACTTCCTCGAGCGGCCTGTTCTTTGTGGTGAGTATAACGCGCTTGGTGAGCCAGGCAGGGTCGGCGTGATTGTCTCGAATGCCTTGGAAGACCTTGAGGCACAAATTGCGGATGGTGTGCTCGAACGCAACGGACTGTGGTAGTGAGATCCATTCCGGGCGCTGTTCGCCTTGAAGTCTGCCTTCCCCGACGCTGAGGAGGAATTCTGGAAAGTTGAGCGCCTCCACATCTGCTGCAGGGTCCGCTCGGAGAGCAGCAAGGCGCATGTTCTCGGTAAGGCGCAGGAATCGGCACTCTCGATACAGCGGGGAAGCCTTGACCCACGCACTCACGATTTGACCTCTGGACCCGCCCGGAACGGCGGGAAGGATTTGTCTAAAGTCTCCAGCGAGCACGAGGAACTTTCCTCCGAAGGGCCGGTAGGTTTGCATCAAGTCTCGAAGGGAGCGATCGACAGTCTCAATGCAATGTCGATGGCACATGACGATCTCGTCCCATATGATGAGATCGACTTGTTGCAGTGTACGGCCTGTGTCGGAGTTTGCGGAGAAGCTGCACGTGCTTTCGGCAGATACAGGAATGGGAATCTTGAACACGGAATGAGCGGTGCGTCCACCGTCGAGCAGCACAGCAGCAACAGCAGACGTAGCGACAGCGATGACCTGCTTACGGCGCGTACGAAGGAAGTCTTGAATGGCGCTGAGCACGAATGTTTTGCCTGTTCCGCCAGGAGCATCGAGGAAGAAGAGACGACCACTTCGTGTCAGCATAGAAGGTCCCGCAACGGCGCTTAAGGATCCTTGAAGCAATGCAGAGACGGATACGCCTGGAAGCAAGGAGCCCACTATTTCGTCAAAGGCATGACGTTGATTTGTGTTCAACAGCGGCAACGACGTCTGTAGTCGCCCTTCCCACTGCTGCGCTCGTGCTTCGGGGGTCTCGGTCTCGTTTTGCTGTTCCAAAGCGGGCAGGCTGTCATCGGGCAGTGGGAGTCCGAAGTTTGCGAGCGTCCAGTCGGATCGCACGGTCTGCAGAGCCTCCTGTACCTCTCGAAGTACGTAAGATGTGGCGTGGTGATCATCGCGAAGCTGCTGTCTTCGAATGGGTTGTCTGCGTGCACGATTGCGAATATCGGTGAGAAACATGTCCAGGTGGTCGTTCCACAGCGAGAGAGGGTCCGAAGGCTGGCAGTGTGCCAGAATCGTAGCAAACAGATGAGAAAGAGGAACGAAGCTTGACCGGAATGAATCTCGGATTGCGTGCTTCCACTCGGCATCGTCGGCCAGCAAACCGAGTCGTAAGCAAGCTTGTCGGAAGCTGGTGCACTGCTCGCCGTCGATATTTCGCAAGTTCTCGAAGGATGTTGCCCCTGGCACTTGTGTGAGGAGGAGGCGAAGAAAGTAGCGCTCACCCTCCCTCGGACTGAAAGTGTAGATTCGACCGACTACGTTGGCACCTGTACCACTGAAATCGTAGGCTTTCTCTTCGCTGGTGGCGTTCCGTCTTCGGAGGGTTGCTCTTGGACTCCATGACTTGGTGCGTGTCTTCCACGTAAAGTACCTTGGAAACTTGTGGTACCGAAGATGCCTCGCGATTGGGTACTTCT
>NW_005178920.1:0-3856 GCF_000350225.1 Chondrus crispus
GGTGGGGGAGAGTCACAATCCCTGTGGTAAAAGGGAGTGCCCCTGGGCCGGGAGACAGGGGGGGGGGGGGGTGCACAGTATATGTAGTAGCGAAGTCCGATAGAGCTGTAAGGAAAGGAACGTAGGGGAAGATCGTGGGAAGGATGAGCGTTAGCGAAATCCAACAGTCGCCGCGATCTGACTTGTAGTGAGGTGAATGAAAGCGGGGAAGTGGTGAGGAAGCAGAGGCCGTGGTGTTTGAGCGTGCTTGGGGATGATGAGCAGCAGAGGCCTTGGTATTGGAGCGTGCTGTAAGAGGGTGGTGAGTAGCAGAGGCCTTGGTGTTGGAGCGAGCTGTAAGGGGGGTGCTTGACAGTCGCCGTACAGTTGAAAATCATGGAAAACGTTGACAGTTGAACTCGCGATCACTTGTGTTGAGCATTGGTGCGCAGCAGGATGCGCCACGGGACCATAACCTGTGGGAGAGACTCAAGACCTGTGGTAAAAGGGAGTGCCCCCTGGCCAGGAGACAGGTGGGGGGGGGGGCGCTGCAGCTATCCTTTCTCGCCTACCGACACACGTTGCGGACATCACGTAACCGATAGAAGTACAATTCACCTTCATATCTGCTAGTGTATCTGTATGCGCACCCCTTCTGCATTGATAAATTTACCCAGCAGGGGTGCACAGTATATGTAGCGGAAAAGAAGGTTTGTGTATGGCGTGGACAAGGGAGTGGAGAACGGGTTTGGTTTGGATGCAGAGGCACGGACGTGTTTCAATATAAGGCGGGAATGGCGGGATTTTTGCATTTTGGTAGGTTAAGCTGCTTCAAGGCACAAGCGAGTGGGTCACGTGACAGGTGAGGCGGTGGGTCACGTGACAAGTGAGGCGGTGGCCCCCGTTAGTGTTCGGTACACCCGTGCCCCCCTATGCGTCCTCTTCCCCCTGCACCCCCTGCGAAAGCCCGCGGCCTTATAAAAGCTGCGTCCGCTCCCGCCCCCTACCTATTCCCGTTCGACTCCCACCGTCAGGTTGATAATTTCAAAACCAAGTGCAATATCCTACCAGTTCAGTCGTTCCAATCACTTCACCATGGACTTTGACAAGGCCGTCCAAGAACAATCTACTGTACAGTACAACGGCGGACAAGAAAGTGAAGTCTCCGAAGACGTTCATCATCCGCATATCGAACAAGGCAGGGCCTGGTTTGTGTGCGAGTGTGTAGAAAGTCAAGAGTTTCCCGGAACTCTGATATCTATACATAAACGAACTGAAACCGTAGCAGGGGCACCAGGAATCGATGCGCGATTGAGATCTGCACCTACAAAAAGCGAAGGCAAGGTGTTCCCAGACGGGTCAACCTACGTAGCCTCTGCTGTTCAATATACTCAGGGCGATGATGCACAGAAAGCCAAACTAAACGTCGTTAGCAACGACGTTAATGCACTTATCGCCAAGATGACATCAATCCAAGCAACTGCTATGCAGATACTGCTTTCCAAAGGCTCCGTCACTCTACCAGGTGATAGCTCGCCTGTGATCAGACTGGGTACTGGGCAGCAGCCTAATGACGCCTACAATAATAACCCACGGTTATGGGAGGCAGTGTTCCGGAATACTTCTGCCAAGCTGCAGTCGCTTGGTTTTGTGGCTTCCTCAGCACAGGTTCAGAGCTTCAAGTGGTCCGGTACCGCTATTGGTACTGCTTTCATCACTAGCGTGATCCGCGCAGCGGTCGTCGGAATGTCTGGTGGTGCAATCGCGACGATAGCGGGATCCATAATGACTAGGCTGGGTGACGATCTGAGGAGCACTTATCAAGCGACAACCTCCTCGTCAAGAACGTCGGCAGTGTTGCCTGTCTACTATTACAATGATCTCACCGGGAAATTCGGATCCGTCCTTGCCTAATGACCCACAGGAACCGCTGGACGAAAACTCTATAAACGAGCCACTCGGTAGCCTCGCATCGGTCACTACGACTTACAATAGTCGAGCTGTGACTTACCGGGTGAGCCCTGATCTGCTCAGGAAACAGATCGGAGACAACCAATCAGCGATCGACGCCGGAGCTGAATTCTTTGGGAACTCAGCCAAGGCAGGAAAAGCTGCTGCGGCGTCTTCGCCAGAGTCCACTCCAGCGTTCTTCTAGACATTAGGCATGACAATGTTGTACTCACGATGTGTTTCTAGAGTCCTAAATGGTTGTCGGATTAGTATAAAAGGGCAGCCATCAAATCCCAGTAGGGGAAGAGAACGGGTACCTTAAGAAGAAACATTGAGAGAATAAAGAAGCACCGTTTGTCGGTATCTAGTTTTTTCTTTAATTTTTAGCCAAGTCGCAATTGTTCTTGAAGACTTTTCATACTCGGGTCGTCGGGGCGGCTGCCCGCATCCACGCCCACCTGTGTGTGATGATAACCATACACGTAGTACACGCATCACAGCCACGCACAGACGACGGCGAGCGGCGACTAGCCTTAAGCGAGCAAGTGAGAGATAGGAAGATAAATTGAGTCATCGTCTCATCACCACAGGTTATGGACCCTACACAAAAACCACTGAAGAACGATCAACAAAAACGCGGCGCACCCACCCCGACGTTCATTCAGGCAACGACACAAGCCAACCGCACATGCCACACAACCCGGCAGCCTGGAATACCGCCCCGCAAACCCCACAACGCCTCCAAGTAGCAGTGTCGAGAGCCCGCACCCAGCGCCTCCACCACTTGTCGAGAGCCCCCCTCCGCCCCCGAGCGTAGAGATCAACCCGAACCCCCCTCCGCCCACAAGCGTAGAGATCACCCCAACCATGGCAACAGAAGATCCCACTAACAACCGGTTCCACGGACATCTGCCAACCCTCCAGCCCAACGGGGAACATTTCCTCATATGGCAGCAAGCAATAAATGATATGGCGCTAATCAACAACATGGAAAACATTCTGAACCCCGCCTACACCACACCAGACCAAGACAGTCCAATGTACGCAAAACACAGGAGACAAAGCGCAATATTGCGCATGGCCATCAACAATTCTCTGCCTGCAGATTTTGCTGCAACGGCCAACCTGGAACTGGGAGTATCACCCGTCGAACTCACCCAAGCCATCACCGAACATTTCACAGGACAGGATTACCACAGCTCACCTCTTGCTGAAACAAGAAGCAGACAACACAAAGCTGACACAAAGCACCACACTCGATGAATACATGACCAAGCATAGATCGATCCGAACGAGGATGAAGCTAGCTCAGTACCCCAACATCAACACGGGAGAAGCAGTCACAGTCCATTTCATCATCCAAGGCCTGTCCGCACACCCCACATACAAACATCTCCAAGACATGTGGATCGAAACGGACACAATGCCCAACACAATCCATAATATCGGCCAACGCCTGAAAGCCGTCCACGCACGCAGCGTGGAAAAAGACACCCAAAAACAGAAACACCCCACGGTCTACAACAACAGGAAGAAAGCCGCCCTCGTGGACGATCAACCAGAGGAAGAGGGCGCCCAAGGGCAAAATGGCAGGGACACTACTGGAACCCAACCGCACCATCACCCTTCATGCTGCCGTACCCGCAATTTATGCAGCAGCACACACAAGGGGCACACAGTGCAAAACAAAGAGCCATGAACAAAAAGTACACTCAAGGTCACACAGCGACCCACGAGGAGGACTCCGCGGAGGATGGTCACATTTATGACATACAGCCGAGCACCAACTGCCAAGACTCGGACGGTAGGCAATTTGCACTTCACTCAGGAGCACACCCCTCCCACATCCGAAAAGCAACCCATGGCATGCGACCCCTAACCCGCAAAGTCTGCACTAACACGGCCACATCAACAACCCCCCCCCCCC
>NW_005178921.1:0-3854 GCF_000350225.1 Chondrus crispus
GTACCTCTGGTAAGTTCGAGTCACCCACCTCTCTTTCAACCGCGACATCGCCTCTAGGATATCCGCCACCTGAGTTTCCGTCGCCCTGTTCATATCGAACTCCATCCTTTCATGCTCCAGGACACGCAAGTTTGTCACTGCGCTGTAGATGACGTCCTGGAAGGAGATGGAGACGACGGTTTCTGAATTTTCATTTACCTTGATCCCGAGCCACATTTGCTGCCATTTGGACACGGGATCCCCATTCCTAGTGGCCCACACAGTCACAGGCAACCACTCTGAGTCCAGCTTTCCCAGTTTCTTGAAGGCGTTGTAACCATGCCTCCCATCCACCAGGATCACCTTTCCGGCCAGTTGCTCTCCTTCCTCGTACCCCCGCATCGGGTGCCCATCCTTCGCCCGATCCACCACGTTGTCTGCGTCGAGGCATACGGAAATACGGCCTTGCGCAGTGCAGTACCCCGCCTCACGGAGCTTCATGGCCAATTTCTCAACATGGTCCTCACGAAGCCCGCCGGCGCACAATCTGGCTTGTGGCTCCAGATTGTTGCCGAACTGCACTTGAACGCCGTACTGCATGAATTCTGCCAGTTTCGTTTCCGGCAGACCCAGCCTATGCTCCTCAACCACCTCACCCCCTCCGTCTGCAGTTTCGGCCACCCCACTCGCACCCGCACCCGCAACGGCCCTCACACCTTCGATTTCGTCCGCCATCTCGTGGATCTGCGCAGCAGTGAGACTGCGCTCGGGAAGACTGCGCCGTGGAAGACAGTTCTGTTGCGTTTGAAAACCCTTTTCTTTGTCGAAGGAGTTGCAGCGCAACACCACTTCGCGCTGATGTTCAGTCAACATTTCCATCAGTAGTTCTCTTCTCTCCTTCTTGTTAGACTGCAATGGCGTATTCTCCAGATGTTGCTTGAAGTACAGGGCAATAAACGGTCCACATGTCACGTGATCGGATGGCTGGTCTTTCTGCTTCGTGATTCGCGACATGTAAATGCGTGATTTAATGCTCAACTCGGAACAAGTATGCCCAATTGATTGGAGACCATCCAGAATAAGCCCTGACACAGCTCCCTTCACAACAGATATTTTGTGTGGTGTGGAGTGAGCAAGACTGTTGTAATGCAAACCGTTGACAACTTTCAAAGGCGAGCATTCACAGCGTTCTCCCTGGATGCATGACAAAAAACGAGAAAGGTCTTCAATAACGACCAGCGAGAAGCGGTTTTCGAAGTGGATTGGCATATAAACAACAACATCTGCCTTAAACCATGCTTCCCCCGACCTCTGACTCATCGGGGTTTTGCGTAGTGCACCTTCGGAGCGCATGTAAATATTTGACCTATGCACGTGGTCAAATAAGTAATGCTTGCTTGGATCGTATTTTCCTGACCCACAGAAGTCATGAGCCACAAAAGTGCATCCGACCAAATAAACTGGCGGGGCTGTCCCAAGGACTCCTCGCAATCAGTTTTTGTGAGAAACTGGTTGTGTCCATTAAGAGTCTTAAACGAAAAGACGGCACTCTGACTAGAATTGTTTCTTTGGGGGGGCATCGATTCGTCTACAGGAGTGACACCGAGCTTCTTCTTGTCGTTTGGCCTAATTGAAGGGTCGACAGAAATCATCTCCATCTTGTCTTCTGAAACATTCTTCTTTACTGTGTTCTCCTTGGTCTTCTTTCCCTGAATTTTC
Source organism: Chondrus crispus (assembly GCF_000350225.1). Classification (NCBI taxonomy): domain Eukaryota; phylum Rhodophyta; class Florideophyceae; order Gigartinales; family Gigartinaceae; genus Chondrus; species Chondrus crispus. Next base: position 1,699 of record NW_005178921.1, read on the forward strand.
TTCTCTTGGGCTTTCTTGTTGCCCTCTTCCAAAAAATCCCTTGCGGTACTCTGTTTTCCTTCTTCGCTTTCTTCAACGTCTTCTTGTTTCTGGGACTTTGGCAACTTTCGGGTCTTCTTGTGCATGTTCTCCTTCTCGGCTGTGGGAGAAGACAAAGAGAAACGCTTTACTGGTTTGTTGGAAGCCATACCGCAGATAGAGCACAGTTGCGTTGTCCGATATTCTTTGCTGAAGAAATAAGATGCCAATGATGCAATAGAAGGAATATAAAGAAGGAGAGACGGAAATTGGTAGAGGCCACTCGGTATTTAAAGCCCAAGGTGAAACAAAAGAACAGAGGAGTTCGGAAAGCTCTTAAAGTCGTACACAGATTCAAAAATCAACTTCATGCTGAAACCATGTCAGAGCCCCAATCAAAGAAACATCTGGTATCTGAAAGGGCGCAAGCTGGAATACAGGTGGGTCTCGGCAATACAAACGGTTAGATGAGCTCCACCACGGCCGTTCCAGGAAGTTGGGCACTAGTTTTTGAGAATTTGACGCACTTTTCCTCGGGCGTGTACGTAATAGGACAAGGGCATTCTCATTTCGAGAATCTGACCCTGTGGGAATATAGAAATTGAAGTTTATTTGTTTAGCCCTAAATCTGGGGAAAAAGGGAAATTATCGGCCGGACGCGCCGGCGAGAAATCCGGCGAGATAAAAGTCTGAGGGCGGTATCCCGACCGACCCTCGGGGGTAACTGGCTACCCTCTGACAGCGCCTGCGAAAAGTCGCGAGACTCTCCGTCCGAAGTGTCCCTGCCCCCCTCACTCTCGCGACTCCTTTCCCTCGCCGCTGCGTGCGACGAGCGCGGCTACTACTAACCTCATCGTTCCCGTTCTCGCAGAGACCCACTTCTTCCTCGGTCTAATTCTCAAAATGAGAATCTGAACGTCGGTTTAAGGCGTCAAATTTTCAAAATAGTAATATGAGCCACTTGAGAATCTGAACGTCGGTTTTAGGCGTCAAATTTTCAAAATAATAATATGAGCCACTTTTTCGTGTTTTTCAACGTCAAATTCTCGAAATGAGCACATGGAAGACTCGGGCGATACCTTTTCTTATATGCTGCGTGCCTATTTATGTGAAATCACCTGTGACACGTGGCGACATTTTTGCGGAGTATAAAATCGGAAAGTCTCATCGGAAAGTCTCCAAATCCCTCCACACCTGCCCAGAGGAATAATATGCTGCTGCAATACGCATTGTGTGAAGAGTTGGGCGACGTTTGTATTTTTATGCTTCCTACTTTCGTGAACTCACACGTGGACACCTGTAGCAACATCTGTCGTTTGGGGAGGGGTCTTCGGCAGTGGCCACGTGCCGCCCATGTGGCCACGTTCTTCCTAGGCCGCGCCCCCACCTGTCACACGTGGCGACATTTTTGGCGACTAACCATTTCTGCTATCAGAAGCGTGTGATCGGAGAGTTTCTGGCCATGACGTCCGTCATAAAATCCGAAAGTCTCCAAATCCCTCCAAACTTGTCCAGAGGCATAATATGCTGCTGCAATACGCATTGTGTGAAGAGTTAGCCTGCCCACTTCTCATGTCCAGCATCGCGCGATTCTCGAACATCCAGACCTTGTCCGCACTCTGCTCCACCACTTCCATCACACTGGCTCTCGTACTCGTGTACCGGCCAACCTTCGCCCTGTGGTCCACCTCATCGTCCTCCCTGGTCGTGTTCACAATAGGTGTCCACAACCGTGAGTCCACACTCCCATCATTTCCCGAAAACGTCCTCTCCACAGCACCTCGAAGGTCCTCGAACACCGTTCCCCTCCCATCAATCAGCCCGATCTTCCTCCCGTCCACATCTCCTGGCAACGTCTGGTCGTTCATGAAGCCTTGCAGAATGCAAAAGCCTCTCTCCGACAGCAACGTGCGGTACTCCGTGAAGTAAAGACCCGAGTAGTAATCTTCTTTCACCGCCATACTCCACACTCCTCGCTCATCATCGCCACTGGCGCCTCCTTCGACCTTCCACGGAGGGCTCATCAAGTAGTTTAATGCCGCTCGCCAATACACTAGATGATGGTTCGTCCGCACCAACTCCTTCCCGTCAAACTTGGACCCCCCACTATCACATGCGCTCGGTGCTCACGCGGCAAG
>NW_005178922.1:0-3849 GCF_000350225.1 Chondrus crispus
GACCATCCCGTTGCGGGCGGCTTCAGTTGGACGTACCGCGAGCGAAAGGGCGTTCGCCAGATTCGTAAGGTCGTCGATCGCCGCGGTCGGTCGATCAAAAACAAAAAGCTCTACAACGTGATCATCTTGGACTTCATGTACACCGGCGGCGACGGCTACCAGTTCGATAAGCTCGATGCAGCCCCGGTTGACACGGGCATTTCGTGGCGGCAACCCGTAATCAACACGCTACGCCAAGCTGAAGCCCTGGACCGCGCGGTCAAACCGAAAGCCGGCGCTCGCGCACGCAAAGTCCGCTAGTAACTCTGGTTGCAGTTTCTCCTACTTGAGAAACGGTACCGTCATGAGGTCAGCGACGGCCTCGAAATCCATCTTCTTTGTGGCCTTCAGCTTGAGAAGCGCGGCCCGCTTGAGGCACCCAGTCTTGCTGAGGACCTTGCCGTTGGGGTCGTACGTTGGGCTGAATCGCTTACATTTTGCGGTAAACGCCGCAAACAATCCCGAGAATCGATGTGCTTCTGAAATCTGACTTGCGCACGCGAATCGGCTCCATCGAGGAGTTTTCGGGAATCAGGTACACCGTGTCGCCCTTAGGCAAGTAGGTCTTCACCGTGGCTTCGCCGTCGATCATCGCCACCACGATGTCGTGCGGTTTGGCTTCGAGGGCCTTGCGCACAAAGATGTAGTCGCCGTCGAAGATGCCGGCTTCGATCATCGAATCGCCGCTCACTCTCAGTGCGAAAACTTTTTGGCTGCGAGAAGCACCCAAGAAGAAGCTGTCGATATGCAGGTTTTCTTGCACGTTCTCTTCGGCGAGAATCGGCGAACCGGCGGCAACACGACCGAGCAAGGGAACCGAGACCATGTCCCCGATGGGACCGATCGGATGCACGTTGTTTTCGACCGGCATCTCCATGTTCACGGGCCGGAGCGCGCGGGACTTGAGACCCTCACGGACGAGGTAGCCCTTTCGCTCCAGGGCCTTCAGGTGATCGTTCACCCCGTTGGTGGACTTGATCCCCATCTCCTCACCGATCTCCCGGATGGTGGGCGGATAGCCCTGCTCCTGGATGCGATGCGTAATGAAGTCGAGTATTTGGCGCTGACGGTCGGTTAGGCCCTGCATGGTTGGCCGGGACCCTATCTGAACACTCGTTTCGGCGCAACACCCGTGCACCGGTGACATTTGATCGGGATCGAATCGGCGCCCGGTGATCGAATCCCCGGCGGAGACGCCGATTTACACCCGCAATGCCGAACCCCATTTCGCCCCCCAACCGGTTATGCTGTTTCGGCCATGGGCTACGACGACGACCGGTCACGCCGCGACGACCGCATACACGACAGACAGAGGAGTCCACGGCCCGAGGGTCGACGCGACGGTCCGAGCCAGCAGGGACAAGAAACACCGGAGCGAGAAGTCCGCACGGTGCGCGACGTGAAGAACAAACACGGCACACGTGTCTCACGCCGGATCACTTGCGTTCGCTGCAAGGCCGACGATCGGGTGGCGTTCATTCCGCGGAACGCCGCGCAGATGCTCTGTCGAAAATGTGCCGCGAGCGAACTCGATATCGCGGATCCAGCCGCGGGGATTCGACCGGAAAAAGAGGCCACCTGCGACGAATGTGGTCGCGTGGAAATGACGACCTTCTTGGATGTGGATCCATACCTTTGCCGCGACTGTCACCGCGGCATTTACTCGAACCAAGACGACCGCAACAAACGCGCCGAACCGGCCGGTGGTCGAACCATATTGCGAGTGCGACGCGATTCATGAGCGCGCTCTTGATGGCCATCGTGCTGTCGAGCACCACGGCCGAAGCGCAACCCGAAATCGAACCTGCAGAAGAGACTGCAGGTTTCATCAAAGGTGAACTCGCCCACGCCGGCGTGATTCGTCTGGTTCCTAAACGAAGCTTTCTCGGCGTCCGCCTGGGCGGCCTGATTCAGGACGAAGTGCTCTACGGCGTGATCGCGCCGAAAGCCGACTTTCGATTGATGCAAGACGCATTGCACCTTGGACTGCATGTTCCGTTTAACGTCGAAATCTTTGCTTTGCGGAGCGCGGCCGATGCCGGGTCCGCCGGTGGTGGTTTTGACCAAGCCGGCCGCTTACGCCCGGGTGATTGGGACGAGCCGCGGGACTTCGTCAAAATCCTTCGCTACATCCGCTACGGCAAAAAGGAAGACCCGGTCTTTCTCAGTGTCGGTCAGTTACACGCATCAACGCTCGGACACGGCCAGGCGATGCGCCGCTACGCATCCAACGTCGACGTGAACCAGTCGGTGGTCGGCGCCGAAGTTGATGCCTACGGACGCTACGGCGGTTTTGAAATGGCGGTTGCAGACATCACGCGCGGTAATGTTTTTGGCGCGCTGGGTTTCGTCAAACCACTCGCCTTCTTTACGGACCATTGGCTGCCGGAATCGCTGTCCGCGGGCTTTACGTGGACCACCGATCAACGGGCGCCTATCACGCTGCAGCGACGACCGCCTGTCGGTCAGTCGATGGTCGGGTCCGTGATCAACGAAGACAACAACACGCGCAACCCGCCGGCGGCCGACACACAAGCTGTGAACATCTTCGGTGTCGATGCCGAAATCAAAGTGGTGAAGACCGACAGCACGGACGTCAAAACTTACGCGGACTATTCGTTCATCCAAAACGCGGGCGGCGGTCTCACGCTCGGCGCTTTGGGCCGCTTCAACTTTCGCTCTTCGCAAGAGACCGTGCATTTGCTTCGTACACGCGTGGAACTGCGCACCTACGATGCGAACTACACACCGAGCTACTTCGACGTGCTGTACGAATACCAAAAGTACCAGTACGCCCAGAATCTGCAGACCACGGGGCCGAACTACCCGACCAAACTGCGGTCGGTGCTCGAGCGCGACGACGGCCGTCACTTTGGCGCGTACCTCGAAGTTAGCTACTCGTTACCGGGCTGGGTAACTCTTGCAGGCGCGGTTGCGATCGATAGCAAAGGCCAAGACAACCACCTGATGCTCCACGCCGAAATCCCGTGGCGCTACCTCGACATCTTCGCCACGTACCATCAGCGCAATTTCGAAAAGCCGTTCACTTTAAACGAAAACGACCTGCTCTACGCCGGTGCACGTTTGCAGATCTTGCCGATCTTGTTCTTGAACGGCCGGGTGCAAAAGTCGTTCGCGTGGGAGACCTCAGCGTTTGATGATCTCGGCGCTTACGGTGAGAACTTTGGTTTTCAGGCCGACGTCGAACTCGGTTTCGAAATGTAAGTTGCGCGTCTAGTCTGCATGGGCTCAGGGGCATTCGTCGTCGGGATTGCGACGGTTGTTCAGCGCGGCGCCGGTTTGCTCGGCCAGTTCCTTGAGCTGGCAATACGCAGGCCGAGAAACCTCAATCACGTCCATCGTGTCGAGTGATGTGAGCGCAGAAAAATCAACCGACGTCAGGGCCGCCTGTTCCACGAAGGCCAAGTGAATCGCCGTCTCCAGCGCCGGCATTCGAATGCGTTCTGTAGTGTTCGATTCGACTGTACTAAGAAATCTTATCCTCCCCACTTCGCGAACCGCGGGGAGCGTGACGTTTTTGCTGTGCGTCAGGTCCAGGTCGGCGGTGATAAAGTTGTCCAGTGACGACAACATGGAGTCACCAAACGGCGCGATCGACCCACTGTTAAAACGCCGCAGCTTGGGTGCCACCAAGGGCCCAGTACGAATTGCATCCGCGGCGAGGAGCTCGGGTGCGTCAACCGGACCCTCCCGGTAAAGCTCGCCAACCCGGGTGAGAGACGGAAGGCTTAGCCGACCGGTCACAAACCCACTCAATGTAATCACAGCGCTCTCGATGAGCTGTGGGAC
>NW_005178923.1:0-14533 GCF_000350225.1 Chondrus crispus
AGTCCCTCTGGCGACTGAGAGAGAACTCAGTCCCGGGGGTCACCCCCAGTACCGTACTGTAGGGTGGCCTGCTTCGCCCATGACCGTACGGTTTGCCGGCTACCCCCGTGGGGCGGTTTTCGCCTCATGCGAGGGGTATAGCCGCGCGTAAACAGCGGGAGAAATCCCCACTTTCGACTTCACCCCCGAAGGGCTGGCCGTTTTTCCAAGATCTCCTCTTAGTTTTCCTCCATAAATTTGCGGAGGCGTCACCGCACAGTCCGCCACGGTACGTCGCGCGCCCTCCTGGTGGGCTACGCGCCTCTGCCATCCGAAACGTAGGCAAGACCCGCTCGGTAGACCACTTCCCAGTGACTCTGATTTGAAAACTGGAAGAAACTGCAGGAAACGAATAGAAACCGTTCTGGTTTCCAAATGGGGTCTTCCATGTTTTGATACCCCCGGGTTGGCAACGACCTCAGGAGGACGAATCCGTTCTCGGAATGGGGGTACGATTTTTTCCCTATTTGCTAGAGAAAAAAACGTGGCCCTTTTTCCGGTACTGTGTCCTCGTGAAGGACCGGGCGGAAATTCGGGTCTGCAGGGGCAGCCGAGCAGCCCGCGTCACCCAAACCGTACGGAATGGCCAACCAATGTCGTTAGGCGGCTTCCGCTTGCGCCGGGCAAGGCCTAGCCGGTCGCGCGGAAGTGTTTTTTCCCCCAGCCCCGGAGGGCTGGCCATTTTTCCAAAAACGGCGCTCTTTCACCCGCGAGACAGCGGGGCATGTGACCCGCCAGCATGTCTGTGCGGTCCCCGGGGAGCTCCCGGCGGCGGTACGCTCTGCCGTTCGTCCAAAACCGGTCGGTAAGTCCTGCGGTTGCCACTTTCCGCGGAGGCACGATTTGGAAACGAAAGGAAACTGTAAAAAACGAGCAGAAACAGCGTTTTACAGTTCCGGTTTCCAAATCCGCCTGTGCCTTCCCAAAGTCGGTTTTCGGTCTTGGGACCTCCGGACGCGGGCAGACCTGGGGAATACAATGCCGTTAACGGGAGGGAGCTACAATTTTTTCCCACCCTTCTAGGAGGAAAAACGTAGCCCCCTTTTGGGCTTAATTAAAAGCCGGCGACCGGAGTCGCCTCCTTGCCGTCCAGGGCCCTTCCGCGCCGGGTTAATCCGGCACGGGGCAATGGTTGCGCGCGGTCGCCCGCGCGCCATGCGGTAGTGAGTAAGCGGTTATGGGCGGCCTGTAGCACGTCCCCCTCCGCGCCACCCGGGGGCATCCCCACCAGCGACTCAGCGGGGAAATCGGCTTTTTCCTTAGTAATTTCTGCTTGCTTTTTCCTTGCGGCGGGTGGCTTCTCGGCGGTTTGACGAGCTCCGATTGGGCGGTCCCCAAAATCGGTCGTATTTGAAACCGCCGCCCGTGCTCTGAGGGCCACACACACCCACTTCCTGGCTCTGCTACCGGTTCGGTCGCGGTTTACCCGGCTCTTGAGCCGCCGACGAGGGCTCGCCTTGACAGTATTTTCGCGTCGGTACCCCCCCCGTTCGGTCTTGTCTCCCGTGTGCTAACCCGGGCCCGGAAGAGGGCTACAATTTTATCTACCTCGAGGGGGGTGAGACGTAGCCCGCTCGAGGGTTTCCTTGGCCATCGCCGCGTCGGATCGCCCCGCCGGCGGGTCCATTTCATCCGCGCCGGGTCTGTCCGGTGCGGGTTTAGCGGTGGCGCGCAGTTGCCCGCGCGCGCCAGAAGCGGTCGATGAAGGGTTACGGGAGGCCTTCGGCGGGTTCCCAGGTATCGTCCGCTGGGGTAAAACCATACCAGCGGACCTTGTACTGGCCGCCGCTGCGGGTCTCCCGGTGGGCGACCAAGTGGTCCACCACGTACTCGGCTGGCGGTTCGGGTGTTCCCGCCGGCGGGTCCATCGTCGGTGCGGCCACAGTACGGTCGTAGGGTCCCCGCGGCATCTTGGTTACCCGATCGATGCTCACGCGGTTCGAGACCCCGTCTTGGTCGACGACCACTGTGGCCTCCGTAGCGGATCGGACCCGAAACGGGCCTTCCGTTTTCGTTAAGAGCTTGACGGAGGGTCCTCCTCCGTCGCTTGGCAGGTCTCCCCGCTCGGCGCTCGTCAACGGCCGCGGTGGACGGTCCACGTAGACAAAGTCTTCCACCGCGATGACCGGACGGAAGCGCACCTTCTTATCGAAGTCGGCTTTGTACCTCCTCTGCGCCGCGGTTAGTTTCACCCGCGTGCGCTCGAGGGCATCCCGGAGCTTCGGCAACGTCGCACGCTTGTACTGTACCGGGATCCGCAGGTCTTCCGTGTGGGATCCTGCGTCCTGCGGTACAGTACCGGGCAGTGCCAATCCGGCCGGTGGTCCCGTCAGCACCAGGTCGAACGGGGTTGTCTCCGTTGACCGGTGGACCTGCGTGTTATACGCGAAGGTCAGGGGCTGGATGTATTCGTCCCAGTCCCTCTGATGCTCCTCGACATAGTGTCGGAGGCGCTGCACCAGGGTGCGGTTGAACCGTTCGGTTTGCCCATTTGTCTGGGGGTGATAGGCGGTAGTCAGGTAGTGCCTCACCCCCAGCAAGGCGCACACTGCGTCGAAGAACTTGGCGGCAAATTGTGGCCCGTTATCGGTTAGCACGTAACGAGGTGCGCCGTATACGTAGACCCAATTGTCCAGGAAGGCGTTTGCCACAACCGATGCGGTGGTTGTCCGCAACGGGATGCTGCGCGTCAGCTTCGTAAACCGGTCGGTCATGACGAGCACGTGGCGATTCCCGTGCGCCGTCTTCGGTAAAGGACCCAGCAGGTCCATGGCGACAAAATCCAGCGGCCCTGCCGCTGGGAATAGCTTGAGGTCCTTCTGATGCCGCACCAGGGTTCCCCGGGTGGCGGCGCACGAGGCGCAATTCCGTACGGTACTGAAGGCGTCGTTGGCCATATGAGGCCAATAATATTCCCGCCGGAGGGTATAATACATCCTCGTACCGTCCGGGTGTCCTGCCAGGCGGGGATGATGGGCGAGGTACAATATCTTCGCCCTGAGCCGTTTCGGTACAACCCGCTGCAGGGTCCCATCGAGGGGGGACTTGCGGACGACGAACCCGTATCGGTCAACGTCGTAGCGCGAGTCCGGATTCCCCACGGTCTCGGCGGCCGCCCTACAGAAGGGGTCCTCGGCCTGTTCTCGAAGGAACTCTTCTACCGTTACGGATGAGACGTCGCGTTCTTCGGGTATAACCGCGAACGCGTGCTCAGCTCTCCCCGGGTCGACGGGGGTCTCCCAGTGTACGGTACCTTGGCCGGGGTTATGCTCCTCCTCTCGCCATTGTACCGCGAAACACGGGACCTCGTCGTCGACCGGTTTGGAATTTGCGCCCTCAACTCGGAGGCGTGATACGCCATCTGCGAGTTGATGCTTGATACCCGGCCGGTACTGTACGTCGTAGTCGTACTCGGCTAGGCGGAGACGCCAGCGCGCTAGCCGGCCGGAGCTATCCGCCAGGTTGAGGACCCATCGGAGGGCCTCATGATCCGTACGGAGGTCGAACGTGTTCCCATACAGATATGGTCGAAGCGTGAGTATACTCCAGACGACAGCGAGGCATTCCTTCTCGGTAGTTGTATAGTTCTTTTCCGCGTCCGTGAGGGCGCGGCTCCAATATCCGATCGGTAGGCGGTCTCCGTTCGGCTGCTCCTGTAGCAGGGCGCAGCCGACCTGGTACGCGCAAGCGTCCGTATCCAGGGTATACTTCTTTCCGTGACGGGGTAACGCGAGAATCGGTGGCGACACGAGGCGTTTCTTGAGCTCCACGAACGCCTCGTATTCCTCATCGGTGAGTACCTCGAACTGGAACGGTTGATTTTTCCCCGTCTTTCGATTTAACGGTGCGGCTATTTTTGCGAAGCCCTTCACGAACCGACGGTAGACATTGCACATCCCTAAAAAGGACCGCAATTCCGTCTGGTTCTGGGGTGGTCGAGCGCGCTCGATGGCGACCACGTTGCGGCGCTCGACCTCCAGCCTACCTGGTCGAATCACGTGTCCCAGGTAGGTGACTGAAGTGTCAAAGAAAGCGCACTTTGACAACTTCAGCGACACACCCGCATCCCGCAGCAGGCGTAGAACCTCGCAGACGTGTGCGAAGTGTTCCGTTACGGTCTTGGAGTAGATGATAACATCATCCAGGTACACCAGTGCGGTTTCCCATTTTACCCGCGACAGTATAATGTCGACGGCCCGCTGGAATGTCGCGGGGGCATTCTTCAAACCGAACGGCATGCGGAGGAAACGGTACAACCCGCAGTGCGACGCGAACGTCGTCTTGTCGCGGTCCTCCTCGGCGATTTCTACTTGCCAATACCCGCTGTTGCAATCCAGCGTGGTAAAGACAGTAGCGTCGCCGAGGGAATCGATGCACTCGTCCATCCTCGGCAACGGATAGGAATCCCGAACGGTGACTGCGTTGAGCTTTCTGTAGTCGACACAGAACCGCATGGTACCATCCTTTTTAGGGACGAATACCACGGGGCTTGCCCATTCGGCCGTGGCGGGTTCGATTACCCCTGCCCGGAGCATGCGGTCGATCTCCGTCTTCTCTTTTTCCCGTGCGGTTGGTCCGGCGCGGTAAGGCGCCTGGTAAATCGGGCGAGCACCGGGCTTGAGCTCAATCCGGTGCTTCGTGGCCCCGATTTTTCCCAACCGGCCGGTCCACATCCCCTTGAATTCGGACAGTACCTCGAGGACCTCCGAGCGCACCTCCTCGTCCTCGGCACCGATATGGACGTCCTTCCGCCAGGAATTGGGGCTCTCCTCAGGGGCGGCGGTGTCTTCGGGTTTATCCAGTCCGTCCGCCCCGAGGGGCGCCCTTGGCAGCGTGGCTTGTTCAGCCACGTCCTTGTCCGTGCGGTTGTCGATGGATTCTCCCGCGCCGTTCCCTGCGGTTGAGAGGTTGGAATTAAATATCCCTCCCCCTTCCTTAGCTTCGGCCGCTTCCGCGGCCGACTCGCCAAGGGTCAGGATGTGAGTGGGCGACGGTAGGGCCAGGCCGATCACGGTATGCTTCGGAATGTGCACCGGGCGGTGCCCGAAGTTGCTGAGCATTACCGAGAACGGTTTTTCGGGGACCACGTCCATGACGCCCTGGGCCATGAGTGTCAGGTTCTTGTGCGCGGTTTTTGGGGAGTTCTGCAAAAAGCATAGACCCCCTACCGGCGTGGCGGCCCTCACGAGGGCCTGCGTCATTGGGGGGATTGTCACCCCTTTGACGAGGCGGATTTTCCGTGACGGTGTCGTGGTCGGGAATGCCGCCTGCTTCCGCCCGGGTTTTTCCGACGGCGGTAGGTGTCGCACCGCACTTCTCGAGGCCATCTTGCGGTCGTGCCTCGAGGGGGTTGTCCCGACCAACGCCACTGGTGGCGCGTCGTGGAACACGACCTTCCGTTGCGGTGGGAGGATCGCCTTGACGTGGCGATCGAGAAAGGTCGTACCGAGGATACAGTCCAAGGCGAGGCTCGTCACCACCAAGAACGGGATGCGCGCTATAAATTCACCGATACGGACAAACAAGGAGATCTCTCCTAGAGCTTTCATTGCGCGGTTTGACGCGTCAATGAGCGCTGGGCTCCGAACCGGTTTTATCGACGGTCGCCATGACTCGGCGACACACCGCAAATGGATGAGGTTCGGGCCGGCTCCTGAGTCGAGCACTGGCGTGATGGCGACCATCAGCGCCTGCTTTTGGCCAACCGTGGCGGAAACCTTATAATTCTGCTTTTTGAAGAAGCAGATGGCCCGGATTTCCGTTCGGTTCCCCGGTTGCGCTTCCACTGGCGCAACCGGTTCGGGGGTGCCTGAGCTCCTGAGGCTTGGCACGGGGAGAGACGTCGTCGCCTCTACGCGTCCTCCCCGGCTTCCCCCGTGAGCAGCAGGTCTTCGCGGGTTTCCTCCGCGGCTTGCACCACGTGGTCCTCAGTAGGGCCGTGGTGCGGCTCTTCTATCACGTTCACGCCCGCGGGGGCCGTCGGACGCTGGTTTCTCCAAGTGGACGGCCCCTGGCGGTTGAACGGGGATCCCGGACGGAGGCCCTGCCGGATGCGTAGCTTCTGGTAGTTGGCCTCTCGTGCCTCCAGAAGCTTGGCCCGCAGGCCCGCATCGGCAACGACGGGACACTCCTCTTGTCGGTGCGTAGTGTCAAGGCAGAACCGACACGGCGGCGGTCCGGGGAATCCCCCACTGGAGAACCGGACCCGTGGGTTCTGCCCCTGTCTCCCGTACGGTCCTGCGCGCACATCGCCCGGGTTGGCGGGCGGACCCGCGGCGCCTGATGCCGAGGCTGCCGGCGACGGGTAATAACTCGTCGGCGGCGAGCTTAACGGGCTCGGCGTCGCGGTGTGGTCCGTTACGGCCAAGATTTCTTCTGCCACGGATCCTCGAGCTGTCGGGATGTCGGATGCCGACTCAACCGACAGCACAGGCCGTGTCCTGGCGGTATGTTCGAATCTTCTGGCCGCTCCGGACGGCTCCCGGGATGCCATGGCTGACATCCCCTGCCGGCGGGAAGCCCGATTGGTTTCCCTGATCGCTTGCGCGTATCGAGCCACGGATTGGTAATCCACATCCGGGTGCGTAGCAAGGTAGTTGCGGACCTGCGCGCACGTGGCGGGAAGTAACCCCTCGACGAATAGGGACTTCAACCGCCGGTCAGAGAATACCGTACCGCATCGGAGGGCCTTGTCCCAGAGGTGGTTACTGTAGACCTCCTCCGTCATGTTCGAACTTTGACGGAAGGAGGTCACGTCACCAACCGCTTCGGAAATTACCTCATCGGTCGCATAGGTACGCAACAAAAAGTTGACAACCTGGGGGTACGTCCTGAGCAGTTCGCGCCGCTCCACGTCAACCGCCATGGTGTTTCCATTGAGACGGGACTGGAGTAGGGCGTGAGCCTGACCGGTGAGGTAGAATTGGAAGCACCACACGGCGGCTCCCTCGGTGATCCCGTTGTGGTCGCACGCCATCTTGAGGCGTGCGAGGAATCCCAATACCGCAATCGGATCTTGACCACTGAACGTGTGGGACCTCATCTGCACGTCCAGTTTCTTCCGGTAACGGTTAATGTGCCGCGCTACTGTAGAGTCGTAGCGCGAGCTACACCGTTCCAGGCGGTAGGTCTTGTAGTTGACGGCCTTGGTAAACAGGTCATTGAGCGGCCTGATTACCGTAGGCCGTCGCTCGTCGCCCCTTGGCGCAGCCCGGCGGTGTCTGCTTGAGCGACGACGCTCCTCACCCGACTCAGTACTGTAGTCTTCCGAGTCGGACGGTTCTTGCCGGTGACGGTCTCGGCTTCTATCGCGGCGTGCCCTGTGGCCCCGCCTGCGCGAACCTTCCGAACCGGATTGGTCGTCATCGGAGGGGTATCCTCCCCCTCCGGCATCGCGGTATCGCCCGTGGCGTGCCTCGCGGTTATCGCGGTATCGCCAGCGGCGTCCCTCGCGGTTTTCATCCGTCCTGTGACGGGGGTCTTCTGCGTCGGAATACCGGGTGTATTCCGCTTCGGTTCTGCGCGTGCCGGGTGCAAGTCTTGTGCTCAACCGGTACGGGCCCCGATTTTCTGTCTCGGGGAGCCCCAGGCGGTTTTCTGTCCCGCGGGGGTCACCTGTACCGGCGAGTATGGGGAGGACATTTTCTGTAGTCCTCCCTGTAGCACCGTAAACGGTTGGGAGATAGATGGCTCTGCCTTCCGGGTGAGGGTCCATCCTATCAATCCCGGGTACGGCGCCGATCGGATCAGCGATATAATTGCTTGAGCCCGGAACGGTTTCATGGCGCGGCGCCGGCGGCGGTGCCGCGCCTCCCGTTTCGGTTGTAAATGTCGTGGCCAGACGAATGGCCACGGCGGAGCTAATAGCTCCCTTTAGAGCCATTGCGGTGGGAGATTCGTCCTCCTCCGCGGCGAGCGCGGCCACCACCTCGTCGCGTACGAGGGGGGCGATCTTCTCGTCCAGCAGGGCGCGGAGCGCGGCGTCCGCTTGCTCCGCCACCAGCCCGGGTACCGTTCGGTGGAGGCAAACCTGGACGACCTGGGGTAATTCCTCAGCGAGGAATTCCTCCATCCAGGTTTGTAATCGCGGGAGTAACGCGTCGTACAGTACTTGTACGCGGTTTCCCCCACCAGCCGGTAGCCCGGCGGTGGTGTCCGAAACGGAAGGGGTCTTCTGGCCCCTGGTAGACGGCGGGCGTAGCAGGGCTTCCGGATTGTCGATCCGGGGGCGCTGTGCGCCTCTGCCACTGCGGGTACTTGCTCGCCCGGAGGCGGTATCTTCTCCGGCGGAATCCGCACGGTTCATCGTCGATGATCACTGGCGATCGACGCGGTGATTTTCGACCTCTTTCAATCCGATCGGTAATTGCTCGCGCTGGCGATCCAGTGCGGGCTCAACTTCTGTAGTTATACCCTCCACAAGAGTACCAAAATGTGGTATAACTACCTTCGTCCCGACCACTCGGAACGAGGGGGGTTAGAGGTGAGGGAGCACGCGACGCTGGGTTACCCACGCGCGGATAAAAACCGTACGGATGGACTCGAAAAGAGGGAAGGCTCACGTGGCCGGTGACGCGCAGCCGGTCGGTGGTGTTATACCCGGACGGCCGGTCACGGGTTAGAAGCCCGAGCTAAAGGAAAACCGGGACGGTGTTAGCACTTAGCCGTAAAGGGAAGGGAGGCGAGTCTGCCTCCTCTTTACTGGGACGGGGCAGGTGCCCCCGGTCTTAACCCCTAAGTGGGACGCCAGGACACCTGTCCCGCTACAGTAGCTGTTACTTACTGTATACCAGCTACTGTACACAATTAATAAATTCGTGCCATTAACTACTAATTACTACTTATAACCGTACGGATTACACACGTGTGCCCGTGGCCACGCCAGCGGTTGTAGCACGTGTGACCCGCGGGGTACTACTGTACTCCGCTACGGGCGCGTGCAAGCCCGGTCGCTACAGTAGTACCCGCTCTTCCGTCCGGTTCACATCTCCCCGGGATGGTCGTGGTACGCAATTGTACTACAAGTTCGTTCTTTGCCTGATGTTTGGAATCACAGGCTCGGTGTGTTCTGTTTTTCTCCGTTTCGGTCGTCGAATTCTTCTAAAAGTACTTAAAGAAACGCTATGGCCAGGATCACAATGCCGACGGCCACAGACGTTGAACGCTTCCAGACGGCGTTTAGGACAAAGTACTCTATGTTGAAGGACGTTTATTGTTTGGCAGATGGCCTCAAGTTGTACTTGGAACAGTCGGGTGACTACATTATACAGAACATGTTTTATAATGGATGGAAGCATGATGACTACGTCTCAAATGTTTTCATCTTCTCTCCAGATGGTGCAGTTATTGCTTGTGCAATAAATGCCCCCGGGTCAATGCACGACTCCACAGTAGCTGAATGGGGAAAAATATACAACAAGCTCAAAGAAGCTTTCGATGAGCACGGAGGGCAATGTGTAGTCGACTCAGCATTCTCAAGGACCCACTATCCATTTTTAATTAAGTCCGCACAAGACTGCGTTGTCGAAAGCGATGGGACCATCGAATCCATCATGACACTCAGACAGGCAACGTCCGCCCGTCAAGCATCAGAATGGGGTATGAGGGCATTTCAAGGGACCTTTCCGAGGCTCAAAGACCGATTTATTTACGAAGAAAGAGGTGAGCGAAAAGTTGTACTCATGTGCATGGTGCTCCTATACAACTTGCGGTCTCGGCTAGTCGGCATCAATCAAATACTACATTCATATATGCCTCACTTGAGCGTGGAGGCAAACCACATCTTGCAAGACTAGATCCATATTCACACTAGCTGTCCTTAGTTTTTGTGTTCTGGGTGATTAAATCACTAGCACCCTTACCGAGAAAAGCTAGCATAAGCATATTAATCATCCGCTCGCTACGCTTCCTTTCTTCCGCTCTGCGTTCGCGCTCGTCGGTGCGTTCTTGCTCACGGATTCTGCGCTCCTCTTCCCTACGCTCACGCTCCTCACTCCGATCGATAAGGCGCTGCTTGTACTCAGCATCGCGATTTATCTGATCTTGAACCATGCATGCCTTAACAGTTCTCATGAGACTGTCTTCATCAGTCGCCGATTTTTTGACCGCCCCACGCTTTCTGACAAGCGGTCTTGGAGATACCAACTCCACACCGCTGTCGCGACGAGATATGTCATTGCTGGCAGCGTCGTCTTCAAGAGGAGATGGTGACGAGTCTGGCGTTGGCGCTCCCGAGGGAGCACTTAGCGAGCCTGAATGCGATGCTGAAAACGGAAGAGTGTCGCCTAACTCGTTAGTGTACTGATCATCTGATTCCTCCCCGTCCCCTAGATCAGCCCCCTCCGTCATCTCCTTTCTTATCTCCTTGGCTTTCAGAACATCCCGGGGAATACTGGGGTCCCCAGTGGGAGGTACTGTACGACAAAGAGCAGAAAACTTCCTGCGCAAAGAGTCAGGATTTCTCCCCTGCTGAGGATAGCGGAGTTCATGCAGTCGTACTATTTTCTCCCACTCGTCCTTGCAGAGTGGCAGGTGCTCCAGCAGCAGCTCCAACAGGCTGTCCGTCTCTTCCTGTGAAAACCCACTTCCCCGTTTCCCTCCCCGTTTTGCCTTCTTTATTCCATTTTCATTGCGCCTCCGTTTAGTCACTAGGCGTCTCGGGGGCAGCCTTTGTGACCCCCTAACATTTCTGAGAGAATTGGGCGGTGCCAGCGATGATGTGTCGCTTGCTCGTGGCTCCGCGGTAGGCAGGGAAGCTGAAGCTTCCGGAACAGGGCTCGAATCGAAAACGGACGGTACTTCACCAACCCTTCGGTAGGGCGCAGGGGAAGGAGTATAAGAGGAGGAAGGGGGGAAGGCATTACCGTCTTCAGTGCTTTCCGGGAACACCTCAGAGGGATGGAGCATGGATGGGCTGCGGTCCAGTTCGGTAGATGAGGCAGGACGCGGCTCGACCAGCTGGGGATGATCATCAGCAAGGCCACGTTGCGGTGTGCGATCGTGCGATGTGGTGGGGTTTCTGTCGTCAATTTCCAATAAACCGGAAGGACGCTGTGATGGATTCATGTCACGCAAGAAGCGCAAAAAGGGTTGGGCAGAGAGGCGAGTCGCAGATAAGCAAGAAATGAATGGGGACAGAGCGGGGTAGGACTGGGCGAAGAGACTAGCAGCATACAAGCGAGCAGGAGAGAAGCCAGTGGCAGAGAGGCGCGTAACGGAGAAGGACGGAGCGAAGGAGGGCGTATCGGAGCTCAGCGGAGCAGAAGAGGGCGTAGCGGAGTACAGCGGAGCGAAGAAGGGCGGAGCGGAGTATAGCGGAGCAGAGCAGCGAAGGATGAGGAGTCAAGAAGCCACGCAAGAAGCGCAGTGAGCAAGTTTCGAGCAGGATCAAGCTGACGCGATGGGTCGTCTGCGTCTGGTGCGTGTAACGTCTAGAGACGTTTTGGCGCCAGAAAAGCGATTAGGTACGGGTGTCGCCTGGCTCTGAGGGGCTCCCCCCCTCAGACAAGAGCCGGGTTTGATACGACACAAACGGCTGCAGCGGGGTGTCTTTATCACAAAAAGGGGGCTCGCAAATTGTGATTTGTTATTTTCGGAGGCTCCCAGTGTAGTTATATTCAACTTTATATTCAACTGTATGTCAAATTAATCATTACACTGCACAGCAATGCTGTTTCCTTGTCCAGAAACCACGCAGTCGGCCAATGCGACGTGATCAAACCGTTCAGTAAACAGCAATCAGTCTCTTGTATCTGTCATGGTTTGATGACGAATCGGTATCGGACTTGTGTTTTCAGCAGCTAGAGTGTCCAGGACAGGATTACGCAATGAGAGAGCCGTGCAACTGGACATCACCCCAATGTCTAGCTAGAAATCTTAGGGCTTGTATAGATCTAGTCCGTGTGAGGGCGCCCAGGTCGTAGGCACTTTGTGCGAGAATATCTAGAAAACTAACTTGACTCTCGGAGTACGATGGACGCTAATCTCAAGGAGGGAGCAACACAACACAACACAACATGGAGAATAAAAGATACAATCAAGCATCAAAAACGTGCGACGGCCACTACAATTCTTCTTTTTTTTTTGTATTGCGATGAAATCGTCAGGCAATCGTCATCAGAAAACACCACAGGACCAGGGTCGAGTTTTCGAATGCGGGTGCGCGATCTTACAGAACGAATTCGGCACTGATGTTTTGTGGATGAAATGAGTTCTTTCTCTTGTATTTCTTGCGCCTTGTCGTGCCCAGAGCCATTCCGTTCTCCTCTCCACCACCTCGAGCCCCCAACCCGTTCACGACACGACAGTAGAGTTGGCGCAGAAGGCTAGGGGCGGGAGACCGTGCTGGTTGCAGCACAGCAACCACCCCGAAGGGCAGCATAGCCCAAGCACCAATTGCTTCGTACCAGCCAGTGGCTGGCACGACTAACAGACACCAGCCATCAGTCGGGGCAAACACTCTAACGGTCGCTACCTGCGACCGTTTGCCTATGCGCGCTCGCAGAGACAGCAGCGCGCGAGACAGTGATAGTAGCCTCTTAGACGGTCTGCATGCGCTTGCGTCCGTTCTAGGAAGCATCGCCTAGTCTATATAAGCAATAGAGGCGCTCTCCGGGAACTCCCGAGTCAGTTGCAACGTGGTAACAACGTCGGCCCCCTGGAGCTTCCTCCACAATGTCTTCCACATCAACAAATATGTGCATGCCGAGAAGGTACAATTTTTCATGTGTAGCCACACGTTAAAGAGCCTGCTCTCGGGCACAAATGCGGCGAACCCTTGATAAACAAGTCCGTTGAAGCTGTACTTACGTTCTCTTGCGCACCACTATATCGAGAATACTATTTGGACTTGGAATGTGATTGAATTTTGATCATAGCATTAAGGTGGACCTCAGACAGTTGAGACTACGTTGAGAGTTACGTCGAGCATTGGCATACCGACAGCAGCAAAACATGAATCTGGTTGAATATAACGGACAGTAAAACAGACCAAGAATCTCATACACTCCGTTCCTGCATCATGAAAAATTTGGAATCGACACCGGCGCGACGAGACGACAAAAACCACTTGCTCGCTTTGCAAAGGCTGTTTTCGTGCAGTGGCGAACCATAGAAGGGCTGATTTCGAAACGGCAAGCGGCAACTGTTGTTAAGCAGCAATGAGACCGGATCTATATCTTTGGGAGCAGTATGGTCTGCACAAAGTGATTGTGTTTCAAGTTATTGAGAGCATGACGACGATTTGTTCGCTTTATGTGGTCCAATTAGCGATCGAATTGACAGATGGAACGGGGATTTGGAGTGATAATCCTTTGCGGAAAAAGAGCTCAAAGGGGTTGCGATGGTCCGCAGTCTCTTCGGCGAAACAACCGGCGGGACTAATGCTACACGTCTAAGAGTGGGACTTGCGCCGCAAGGATCAGCCACAGGCAGCCGTTCAGCACGCTGCATAAGCTCTTGTTAGCCCTCATTTCCGGCCCCCCTCAATCTAAGAAGTGCAAGGCTGGTGTCGTACTGAGCATGATGAAGGAGTGCGACACCATTGTATATAGTTGGCATTTCTACTGAGGAAGTGCCAATCAGCTCACCTGCCACGTGTTTTTTTCCTTTTTTCATAGCCTCATGAATGCCTTGCTAAAATCACCAATTCCTCTGCTGGATGTCTTTTGGTTCAACTCCTCTGAAAATACCAGGATCAGTATCGTAACTGACTGTTTGGCGACAGAGGGCAGTTTGTCAGACCGCACAGGACAGTCTGTCCCGCAGGGAACAGACTTATAACCAACGAGCGACGACGAGTAAACGAGGAGTCATCGGTCTCTTGTTCACACACAGTTAGCGGAGTGGACGACTTCACCAAGGGTTGGGCATGACAAAGAGAATGTGTATCTTTTTGCCCGTTAATGGGAACCGCGAAGGAGGTTGCCCATGTTCAATAAATGCTCTAGCACGTGCCATTCGATCGTAATAATCACTCGATGCAACTCAACCTCTCGTTTAGCAGCGGTGTTTGCGAAGCCATGAGTGGGAGAAAATTGCTCTCAAACGGATTGGTCCGGTTGGCGCATTTTAAGCTGCAGTTGTGGTATGGTACTTGTACAGTAGCAAAGGGCCGAGTTTTTGGCTGCAGTTGCATTATGACCCACCATTAAAACCTGCTATTAAAACCTGGTACAGTATTGCACAGTCACGCGCGAAACTGAGTTTCCTAGTACCCTTGGGTACTGTTGTGCCCGGTCTCCTGGGCACTGTCAAACCAAAACGTTTAATGAATCTGAAGCGGTCGCTGAGAATCCACTCAGCTACAGTACACGGGAGTCCACCCGATGCTCACCGCTCGTCAAGAGTCCACCCGACGTCCAGGTCACCTCCTGATGCCCTCCTTTTCTCTGTTCCTCCCCGCCGGGCTCCCTTTTATACTACCTATCTTCCCTCGTCACCGCGCTCCCAAGCCCTGGGGTCCTGCACCCACATCCGGTTCCCCGCCTTCCCCCAC
>NW_005178923.1:14633-18438 GCF_000350225.1 Chondrus crispus
CCCCCCCCCCCCCCCCCCCCGCTACTGGCCCTTCCCTTCGCCTCCTCCCCGCTCCTTTTCCCTTCTTGGTCTCCCTGACACTTTCCTTTCGTCCCCCATGCGCAAATCCCCGTGCGGGCCCATGCGTCAACAGCCGACAAGTCTTCTTTCTCTTCGCAGCAACTGGCGCCCCGCGTTCGAGCCGGCACAAGCAGACACGTGTTTAACTTCCCAGCAGTATTGTAGGCAAAGATCGAGACTACTACAGCACTGGGGCATACAAATGCAGAGCGTGACGGATAGGGGTAAAATTTGCGTCTTTCTTTCAAGTTCCGCAATGGATGCAATTGATACTCGTCCAATTTTGAACGTTAGTGGTGAAGGGCGAGGTGATGATGAGCTGCCGCTGATTCTGAGGGTAAGTAATCTCCAACGGAGGAGAAATTCAGGCCACCAAATGCGGGGGTCAGCATCTGTTTAATGACCTCTATGTACAGTAGTAGACAACATGATCCACGGAAGATAACCCAACAGTAAGTAAGCAAAGCCTTTTTTTCAGAAAAGTTGAGCACGACTCTTTATTTTCGAGCAGTGCTCAAACGCCTGACCGACTCTTCCAGACATGCAGGGGCAACGAAAACATTGCGACATCCACAGTATAACCAAAAGAAATCATGCAATAGAATTGGGAAAACATCGGGCCGCCATCACATCTACACCGAACTTGAAAGGAACATATAAGCAACTCTTTTGAATATGTTCATGATTTTTCACGTCAAAAGACGCTCCTCTCCTGCCGTTTTACTTTCTCTTTTTTCTTTCTTCCGCCCTCCTATTGCGAGTAATGCAGGTATCACTTGGTAGGGGCCTTCCTCTTGAGGACTTCCATGGCGGCATAAGACTCCTTCCTAGTGCGCTCGCGGATATCCTCCATCTTGAGGACGGCCTTCTCGCACAGTTCAAAGGTGCCGCCATCCTCGTTGAAGCACCTGTTCTGCAGCAAGCGGTCCTTGATGATATTAAACTGCTGCTTCAGGGTAGAGTGGACGAGCTCGTTGCCGCAGGTCTTGTGCGAGGTGTCGAGCTTGAGCAGCTCGGCCATCATGGGCCCCGAGGTGTCGGTGGTCCTCGTGTTGTACATGCCAGTGAAGTCGGGGCGGATGCCAGTGACGGCCTCGACCATGGTGGAGGACTCCTCCGGGCGGTCGAGGTCGACGATGACCTCGTAGCGCTCTGCGATGAAGCGCATGGCCTCCTGGTGCTCCCAGCGGACGGGGCAGTCCCGGAGGAGTTTGTCTGCGCCGTGGTAGCGGTACAGGGCGTCGACGGGGTAGGTGTCGATGTACTCCTTGTACTTGGCGGCGTATTCCTGGATCTTGGCGGGGTCTGTGATGTGCGGGACGTCGTCGTGGCGGTAGTGCTGCAGGAAGGCGGAGAGGATGATGTTCTTGGGGGCCCTGGTGCTGGTGATGAAGGTGACGTTTCCGTTGCGCATGGCGGCGACGTCGTTGTATCGGCGGGTGAGTAGGCGTGTGTGGCAGCCGTAAAAGTCGACGTTGCGGCGGTTGACGATGGTCTTGATGGCCATCTCGTTCCACTCGATCATGTTGAAGCAGCGTGCAGAGACGAGGCCGTGCTTGTCCAGGGCCTCCTTGAAGGCGATGCGGACGGTGGTGCTGCCCGTCTTGGGCGGGCGGTTGTAGAAGAGGAGCTTCTTCTGGGCGGCGGCGGCGGCGGCGCCACCGCCCTGGTAGATGATCTGGCGCACGGTCTCGCGCGGCACGACGGGCGGCTGCATGTAGGACACGGTGAGTGCGGCCATGGTGATGGACAGCGCGGCGGCGATGACCAGCACCAGCTTCGGGTCGTCCTTGCGCAGAATGGGCTTCATCGCGGGCGGCTTCATCGCGGGCGGTGTCAGGAACGGGAGATGAGGAAACTGCGCGGAGCTGGGCGGCGAGACTGGGTAGTAGCGGCGGCGCGGAATGGTGGCGGGGCGGGCGCGGGAGGGCCGGGGAGGCGGGGGGGGTGCGGAGGGAGGGAGGACGCGGGGTGGGCGGAAGGGAGGGGGAAAGCAGGGTGGGCGGGCGGAGGGAGGAGGAGGAGGAGGCGGGGTGGGCGGAAGGGAGGAGGCGAAGGAGTCGGTTAACTAGTGGGTGAACTAGTAGACGTGTGGCGAGAGCGGGCAAGGTGAAAGAAATGGATTTCATGGGCGGCTCGGGCTTGGGGCAAAGCGCCTGCGCGTAACGCTGTTTGTCCAGGGGTGTTCCGTCAGGCGGGTGTGGGGTAGAAAACACATGACTGCCAGAACCGGGAGTTTCTGTCAAGATGGCACAAATGCGGCCGCTTTTTTTTTTCGCACACCGCCTTCTAACGGCGAGGCGGCGGGGGTGTCAGTAAAAGGCTCGCTGGGCCGCGCAAGGGGCGTCTATAATGTCAGGCGAAGGGGTTTAGGAGCGCTCCCATTGGGCCGTCCCGCGAATCCCGTTTTGGTGGCGCGCGCCGTTAAACGGCAAAATGCTCGCGTCGCGCACGCATTGGCCTCCGGCGTGCCTTTGCTGTAAGTGAGGCCGCTGCGAGAGTCGAGGTGCGCCTGGCCGTACATTGTAGGCGGAGCCCGCTGCGAGAATCGAGGCCCGCTTGGCCGTAACTGAAGCCGCTTTGGGAAGCTTTCCCGTCTCGCCTCTCGCCTCCGCCCATCCGCGCTTTTCTATTTCGGGTACCGGTACTGTACCGCGCCCGTCGCGGACGGAGAGTCTACTGCAGTGCGGGCAGTGGAGGACAAGTGCCCTGCTACATGTATAATCGGTCTGTCGCCGCTTGCGGCATGCCACTTACAGCCGTCCGGACAAATTGCCGACTGTCAGGACGATGTTGACATCACTTCAGGACGCCGCAATCAAACGGCGCCGCCCCACCGTGACAGCTGTAACCGCCCAGTCGCTTCCTGTCACAACGACACTGGGAAAAAGCGCGTGCCGATCAGAAGGCGTGCGCCGTCCCCATGCAACAGCCCCGCAGCACGGCGCCGTTGCATGCGCTGACTCACATTAAAGGGGCTGGGGTCTTAGATAAAAAACTTTATTTACAACCAGGCAGGGAGAACCCGCTTTAATGTTACGTCGCGCCCCGGCACGCTGAGCCGCGCGGGCCCTCCCTCTCCCTTTCACTTGCGCCGAGTCTGACACCGCCCACCCCTCATCTTTTCTTTTTCACCCTTCCCCGCCCCGTCCCCGCGTCCGCGCCCGAGGCGGATACCACGGCGGCCCGCAACAAGCCGCATGCCCGCCGCCGAACAACCTTCCCCCCTCGCGTAAGTTACGCCGCGTACAAGTTGTACCCTTGGTACTCCACACCCGCGCATTGCGTCCGCGGTGCCCTTCCAACGCGTGCGCCGCGGGAAAACGCACGCCGCGCGTCACGCCGCCCGTTCGCGCGCCTTTACTCCCGCCCAGCCTGACAGTCGCCTGCGCGCGCCACTCCCCCGCGCGCCAGCGCCCTGCCCGTGCGCCCACGCTGCCCATGCCTGTTCCCCCCGCCACACGCGCGCGCCCCTGCCGCACGAGCAGCTCCGTCATCATCTAGAGCCGCTTTCAACAACCGCAAGTTTCCCAAAAAAGTAACTCATACTTTCCAATCTATCAAAACAATTTCCGAACCACTAAACCGAGCGCCACTCACGGCGCGCAGCGCCTGCCATCTACGCGCGTACAGTGCCTGCCATCTATCCGCGCCCCCCGCCAGCTCCCGCCGACACATGACATCTCCCCGCCCCCGCCGCATTGCCGCGCCCTCGCCCGCCATGAAGCCCATTTTTGCGGAGGCT
>NW_005178923.1:19033-21211 GCF_000350225.1 Chondrus crispus
CGTGGATGCGCTGTACAAGTTCCACGGCGCGGAGGTGCCGCTGCGCGGCTGCCCCGTCGAGTGGGCGCACGAGCAGGCCATGCGTAGGGTGGCGGAGCGCTACGAGGCGGTCGTCGACCTCGAGCGGCCGGAGGAGAGCGCGGCTATGGTCGAGGCCGTCACGGGCCTCAAGGCCGACTTTACACGGCGCCTTAACGAGCGCACCGCGAATGCTAGCGGCGAGATGATGCGGGCGCTGCTGGGCGTGCCGACGGAGCATAGGCTCTGCGGCAATAGGCTCGTGCATACGGTGCTGCTGCAGCAGTTTAGCGTGATTAAGGACCGGCTCATGGCCAACTTGTGCTTCGACGAGGAGGCCGGCGATACCGCGCTGTGTGATATGGTCCCGCTTACAAAGGGGGCCATGGTGCGCAGGAGTAGGGCAGAGGCGCAGAGGGAGAGGAAGAGGCTCATGGAGATGGCGGCAGCGGCGTAGAGTGGCGCGCCATGTAGTAGCACGACGTGCTCGGGGCTGTAGGTCCGCTGTCGCTCCGACCGGTATGCGGCGTAGGATACAGATACACACGCTAACTGCCTGCTATTTGTATTTAGTCTACTAGTTAGTGTCTATAGGAGCGTTAGTGCTCATATGAGGAGAAGAGTTATTTTTATTCTTGTAAGATTTTTGCAACTAGAAGCCCATCCCATCACCAGAGGTAGAGCACTCGCTCGTTAATTGTAGCGAAAACGAAATCGTTGACGCACATACAGCTGTTGAAAAGCTGTTGAAAAGACATCATCAAGGGCGATGCAGACGAGATATACGACATGGGCATTGCTTGTTGTAAGTTGGCTAACAGAAAGCATTTTTCTTTAAGCTAACTTTACAGCAGCAGCATAGAGACGTTCCATAGAGTGCTTTCTATTCGGTTTTACCTCTAGAGAAAAAGTTTTAAAGAACAACAGAAACCGTGGACATCAAAGTTGAAAAGAAATAAAATTCGCAGATTTTATGTTATGATAACGCTTGGTCGGGTAGACAACTAGTGTCTACTAGTGTCTATTGGACAATGCGCCTCATTTGAGGATTTCGCCTCATATGAGGCTTTTTTGCCGCGCCGTTTCTGGCGCAAAGAGGGAGAACTGAAAGCCATAGTTACCGCGAAACAGTAACAGTAAGCGTAAAAAACAATGTCCAAGTCCCTTGAAGGCACCTAGAATGCACGGTATTTAGGAGGGTCTTTCTAATGCTCTGACAGACAGGAAAAATCCTCATGATCAAAAACGTCCGTCCAATAGACACTAGACGTTGTTACCAGATGTACTTGATGATGTCACTCACCACTGTCAACAGTTGACGCGTAGAGACACTCTCCGTTAGGAACGGCCCTGAGGGCATTTTAGACGCCACCCTTGGTACAAAACACACCAACCACCCCTGCCACGAGACATCTATGCGACAGCGCCCACCGCACCACACAGCCGCCGCAACTCCGCTGCTGGAGCAGCCCCGCCCCCGCGACGTCCAACCGCCGCACCGCACCCTGTAAAACGCCGCCGCCATTCCCCCCCGCCCGCACCTCGCCTCACCAAAGCCTGCGCCAGGGAGCGCGCGCGCAGCGCCCGGCCTGCGACGCCCCCGTTTACCGTCCGCCGCCGGCAACCGCACGATCGGAAACCGCGCGATCGGAAACCGCCGCATGCCCGCATCCCCGTCTCCCGCCCGCGCGGACACCGCCTGCCCGCCGACCTGGAAACACGCCCCCGCCGCGCGCGCGCCCGCTCATCGTCCTCCGCGTCACGTGCGCGCCGCCGCCCCGCTTGCAGGGAGCCCCCGCCATCCGCTCGCCGCCCCTTTCCGCGCCCCCGCCCTTGCAGTCGCACGTGTACGTCCACACGCCTGGGGGAGGGGAATCATCGCCCCGCCCCGCGCCTCCATCATTCCCCCGATGCATGCGTGCACGCCAACAGGGCTTACATGCCAAATCCGCTCCCATACTGTATCTCGCGCCTCACAGTCGCCAGCCGCCATCCTCCTGCTGTTCACTCACATGAGTAGCCCCGACGTTCCGCGCCTTGATCCCCACTGCCAGGGCGCAACCCCCCCCCCCCCCTTGGGTCGATCCGTATGACACCCACATTTCCACTCCTGCCCGACGAGTCGCAGAACGCAACTAATTCCATCCGGCACCTGTGTCC
>NW_005178923.1:21876-27046 GCF_000350225.1 Chondrus crispus
ACACGATGAGAAAGAGATAGGCTGGGGCGAGTTCGGGAGTTGGCGCTCCCTGATGAATATGAAATTCGCCTACGCAGAGACCCCAATAAAATACGGAATGCGGCTGCGCGGTTCTGGAGCATTTCCGCCTCCCTGCGGGGCAGATTCAGAAATCGTGTTGAGTGTTTGTTGCACAGGCATCAGACAGGCATTAGTTGTGATATTTTGCGTATCGATAGCCAATTAAATGAGCGTTAAACTTTAAAAAAATCCACAGCAGTCGATGTGGAGCTGTTTGATTGGTTTTGAAGTGGATGTCAAAAACGTGGGGCGAAGCCGCGCCCATCTTTTTGTAGTGAAGCTTACTTACATTGGCGCTCTGAGAGAGCGATTGACCCCCCATTCGCCCACCCCCCTTCCCCTCCACCCCCCCCCTTCACTTCACAGCACAGCGGCTGCGGCCGTGCCCATCGGCCATGCAGAAGCCCGCGACGATGCCGGACGCGGCGACGCCGACGCGCGCACGCTCGCTGACGGAGACGATGGCGGTGGCCGTGTTCGTCGCCGTCGCCACGGCCACGGCCTTCTTCATGTTCGGCTCGGCGCGCGACGTGCCGGCCTTCCACTCGCAGTTCACGCGCCACCTCAAGCACCTGCGGCGGCTGTCGTCGCTGGGGCCGGCCGCGGCGCACAAGCGGCTGCTGTTCTACAACCGGCCGCCCAAGACGGGCAGCACGACGGTGCGCGTCGCCATGCGGCACGCGCTGGACGACGCCGGCCTCGTCTCGGCGCACTGCTTCAACATGATCGAGTGGAACGAGATGGGGTGGCGCACCATCGTCAAGCGCCGCCACGTCGACTTCTACGGCTGCCACACGCGCCTGATCCGCGAGCGCTACTTGGACATCGCCGACATGCGCGGCGGCAACGTCACCTTCATGACCAGCACGCGCGACGCCGGGAACATCATCTTCTCGGCCTACCTGCAGGCCAACCGCGACAAGGACTTTGCGTCCATCACGGACGCCGACCAGATCGCGCGCGAGGTCCGCCGCTACAAGGAGCACGTCGCCGCGTACCCGGTCAACGCGCTGTACACGTACCACGGCGCGGGCGTGCCGCTCACGGAGTGCCCGTACGAGTACGCGCACGAGGACGCCATGCGCAAGGTCGCCGAGCGCTACGAGATCGTCATCGACTTGGAGCGGCCGCACGAGTCGGCCGCGCTGGTCGAGGTCGTCACCGGCCTCCGCCCGGACTTTACCGTCAAGTACAACGCGCGCACGGACGACCTTTCTAGCCCCATGCTCGCCGCGCTGGCCAAGGTCGACACGTCCAGCCGCAGCTGCGGCAACGCGCTCGTGCACAAGGTCCTCATGCAGCAGTTTAATATCATCAAGGACCGGTTGATGCAGAACCGCTGCTTTGAGGAGCTTACCGGTACTTTTGAGCTGTGCGATAAGACAGCGCTTACGACGGAGACCGTGATTGAGAGGAATCGCGACGAGTCGTTTGACGAGCGAAACCGCCTTCGGGCTTTGGAGGCGGAGGCTGAGGTGGATGAGGACCGATGAGGAAAAAGGGGAAGGGGAGGATGGGGGGGAAAAGGTGTCGCTTTTTTTTTTATAACTGTACAGATGATAGCAACACGATTTAGCCAAGCTCTCGTCGGGGTCGTGTCCCGCCGGCGGAGGGTGTTCGCGGTGTGGTGTAGTGTGGAGTGGGGCGTAGAGCGGTGTGGAGCGGTTCGGTGTGGTGTGGCGTCCGTCTGGTGTGGGGGTGCGAGGCCGCAATTTTTCTGTCATATATATGCACGTCGGCATGGAGCTAACTCGGTGCGGCAACGCCCGTAGCAAAGCGCGGTACCGAGAGCAGCGGGCATCGGCACGGCACCGGGATGCGCACGCCGTTAAAACGAGGGATCTTGTACTTGTACACCTGATCACAGCAATTAACCTTGGTCTATATATTAACCTGGGTTCAGAAATAAACTGGACCAGGTTATTATTGGTTTTGACCTGGAGGAAACAGTCTTATGATAAGTCGCCTTTAGAGTTCAAAAAGGGCGAGAACGCATGTCGCCGCCTCGATATGGTCTTTGGGAGGAGAAGCAGCTCTTTTCTGAGCTGCAGACAATAATATCCGAGCATCGTGTCCATTTCAATGGGCAAGAAGTAGAGCCGTAATTTCTTGAATACTTGTCAGCAATGTTAGAAATCAAGGTTAATCCAGTGGTTCACAAATAAACTGGACCATGTTATATCTGATTTGACCATATATTAATCTGGGTTCACAATTAATCCGGACCATGTTAAATATGGTTATAGACCTGAAAAAGGGGCTTCAGAATTAAGTTGGCCCAGGTTAATTG
Source organism: Chondrus crispus (assembly GCF_000350225.1). NCBI lineage: Eukaryota > Rhodophyta > Florideophyceae > Gigartinales > Gigartinaceae > Chondrus > Chondrus crispus. The sequence goes on from NW_005178923.1 coordinate 24,227, forward strand.
CTGTGATCAGTGTAGTACTTGGGACTTGTCCTTGTGTTGTTTGCATGGTCAGGGAATTGTCTTGCGGACATCGCAGCCTGTTTGCAACAGCAATGGCAGGGGGGGGGCCGGCACGGGATCTCGGTGGCGCGGCGGTGGGGGGCGGTGGCCCGCGGCCAATGCCGCGCCGCGCCTTGTGCCCCTCGTGGCCCCCTCAATATGGGAAATTCGAGACCATCAATTGTGGGGGGGAGAGATCCCGTACTCGGCCCCCTCGCGCCGGTCGACCACACGTGCACGCGACCAAACTGATCCGTTCCGCGCCTTGTGATCAGCGAGCCCCTCCTGCCCCGTACAGTATACGCCCGCGATTTCATTAAATCATGTTTTTGCGCGCAATTGCGCGCAAAAACTGCCAGATAATGCTGCAAAATGAAAAACTCACCACTTCGGCCTTCTTCGGGCGACCCACCGATAATCGCGATCAACCATCGAAATCGAGATCCCCCATGCCTTCCTAGGGTCCCTGTAGCCCATCTCCATGCAGTGTCTCCCATTGTCTAAAGTCGTTTCTTCATGAAGAATCATGAAGTTTCTCAGTTTCTGCATGAATAAACAAGCAAAAAGCAAAAATGAAAAAACAACCCGAAATCGCGGGTATACGCCATCGTCATGACCATACACTGCCGTTAGCATACGTGTAAAATACCGTACCCTTGGTACGTGAAACATAAAAACAAAAAAGGGGCCCGTCGCCCCCGCCATTCGCGTCCGTGCGCACGTGGATCGCCCCGCTGCACCTGCAGCCGCAGCCGTGGCGGAATCCGGCCCCCGAGAATACAAATACACTCTCCGCACGCCGAGGAGGCGAGTGTCGCGCGTAATCCATGTAACCCATGACGGGACGAAGGAGGGGCGCGCGCGCAACCCCCCTCCCCACCATTACCGCCAAGCTGTCATCACGGCAAGCACGCGCGGAGATTGCGGTGCCCAGTCTGCCGCTCTCTCTGCACGTCACCAACAAAACAAAAACAAAAATTCCCGCCTCGTCCACGCGCGAGCTGTCGTGTCGTGTGCCATGTGTCGTGTGTCAATGCCATACGATGCCATGCATTGCATTGCATTGCATTTGCAAAAGCATCGGGTCGGTCGCGCACGCGGCCCGGCGCTACCTCTCCTCCCAGTGGCGCTCCTCATCGGACGTGACGGGGCTGTCGTACTCCTCGCGGGCGGCCTCCACGCCGGAGGCGTCCGTGACGCGCGGCTTGGCGCGCGCCCACTTGGCGCGCGCGAAGCAGAGCAGCTTTTTGAGCGACGAGGTGGACGCGGGGCTGTCGGACGACGCGAGGTCGGACTCGGGGAGGCTGAGGTCGAAGGCGTCGTGGGAGAAGTGCGCGCGCGCCCCGCCCGGGAGGAACGGCTCGGGCGCCATTTCCAGGTCGTATGCGTCGTCGATCGCGTCGCGCGCGATGCGCGCGAGCGAGACCGGCCGCAGGCAGCACCGCAGCACTACCAGCACCACGAACAGCCCGCCCAGGATGGAGCCGAGGAGCACCACGCCCGCGATCCGCCCCTCCTCGGAGAGCAGCCCCTCGATGCTGTGCTGCTCCTTCTTCGCGTCCACGTCGAAGTACAGCCCCGGGCCCGTGACTTCGTAGATCACCGCGCTCGTGGTCAGGACGTGCAGCGCGCTCTTCAGCGCCTCGTAGGGGTTCTCGAGCCGGACGGTAAAGTGCATCTTGAAGCCGGGGAAGCCCGCCTCGGATTTGTTGTGGTACTCCCACACTTTGACCTCCTCGCGGGACACGTTTTCGGGCTCATGAAACTTGAGATCTTCCTTCATCTCCATACACGTGCGGGGCGCCGACTCTCGGTCGCAGTTCCACTGCATGGCCGTATACATCATATATTTCTGCAGGTAGGTGCAGGACTCGGCGTGTCCCTCGACGGTGTCGAATAGAATAGCCTTGGACACGCCCGACTGGCCCTTCATAAGCAAGGCCCTCTGGCTGACATTGAACCAGCCCAACTCGTCGCCATTGCCATACAGGACAGTATGGTCGCTCCCCGCGCGGTGAAACCAGCTGCTGACGTTGACCCAGGTAGCTTCGTCGTCCACGCTGGTGAGCGCGGCGGTGGTATTGCGCATGACGCAGGCGCTGAGCGTGTACTCCCTGGTCTGGTTGCTGTGCATCATGCTCGGGGTGATGCAGGTCTTCTCTGCGGTGACCAGGTCGATCTTGGACGCGATGTCCAGGCTGGTGCCCGCCGGCTGGACGCCCCTGAGGTTGTACTGGGACTCGCTGGAGTACACGCGGTACGGCTGTGTGAGGTAGACGGCGATGACCTCTGCGGCGAGCAGGGCGGCGGCGACGCCGAGGATGAGCAGCGAGCGGACCGCGACGCCGCGCGTGGCCGAGCGGCCCCTGGCGCCGTGGCGCGCGCGGACAAAGGTCCAGACGTTGCGGAAGTGGCTGACCTGGTCGAGTGCGTACGCGGCGCGCACGCCCTCGCGCGCGGGGCGGGAGCGGGCCGCGGCGCGGCGCAGCAGGACGGTCTGGACGATCTCGGAGAGCAGGGCGATGAGCAGGACGCTGATGATGCCCAGGACGAGGTCCTCCTTGGCGCCGCCGAAGGAGCGGTGCGCGAGCGGGGCGACGCGCAGGTCGGAGCGGACGCGGAAGTCGGCGTTGCCGAAGACGTAGGCGCCCGCCTCCGAGCCCGACGACACGTTGACGAAGGAGGGCGGCGCTGCTAGGTGCGACACTAGCAGCTCGGAGCTCGGCATGTTGGACGCATTGACTTTCTCGCGGGGCGGGGCTAATGGGGGCCGCTGGAGGG
>NW_005178923.1:27886-28964 GCF_000350225.1 Chondrus crispus
TGCTTATTGATTGAAGGACAGGCTGTGGGGCCCTCGGGGGGCGCGCGGGGATTGGTGGCAGTGGGGGGGGGGCAGCCGCATCAAGTTGTCCATCACAACAAGTTTGCGCGGCTCGTCTGGAGCAGTGCAGCTTGTTGGCATGCGGTGAAGGACGTTGAGGACCAAAAGTACTTTTTGACCTCAACTTGATGTCAAAAAGTACTTCTGGCTGCGGAACACTGGCGTGCCGCTGATACTACTTTACAGTAGTGGTGAATTGCGGACGAAGTTGCAAGATACAGCTGTATGCGCCGCTGCACTGCTTGCGCGCGCATGCCCTCTTAGGGTCAACGGTGCGAAACAGCCAAGAGCGATACAGCGGTTGCGCGCGCTCTAATTTACAGTTTGTACGACGCCGCTGCGAGAGCATCCCAAGACTCTGGTCAACGGTGGCGGCGGGTTCTCCCGGCGGCGGGTTCTCCCTGGTTGTAAATAAAGTTTTTTATCATACGCAATATGCACCGTGATTTTAATACAATTCTCAATAAACTCAATTACAGTAGGGGCAAAAGAAGCCATTGAATTTCTTGAAAAACTCAAAGTATTGCAACCTATCACAGCACTCCGCCTGTCCAGTCCAAATATCCGCTGAGAACCCCCTCCGCAGTGCGGTCGAGAGGCAGCGAACTGCTGCCCGTTGCAGTCGCTTGCGGGCCGTGGACGGTCTCCACGCGGCGCACGCGGCCTCACGTGAGGGCGGCAGTGCCAGCCTTTCGCCTCCCCAAAATAGCCCGCCACCTCGCACCGTCTCGTACCCTTCACCTTCCGCCACACTTCCACGTGTTCCACGTGTACTGTACCCATACTCTCACCATCCATGGCGCTCATGTCTGCGCGCGCGCGCGGGCCTTCCACCAAAAAATTCACCTCGTTCGACATGCCCAGCACGGCACCCCACTACAGCACATCCCGCGCGCCCCGCCGTCCGCATCGCCCTCGCCGTCGCCATCGCGTCACCCGTGCGCGCCCGTGTCTCGCGGCGGCCGGCACTCCGCGCGCGCGCTCGCGCCCGGAGCGGCGGCGCCCCCCCCCCCCCACA
>NW_005178923.1:29999-31661 GCF_000350225.1 Chondrus crispus
GTACACAGGCAACCAAAGGGCCTCGTCCTTATCTTTTCGGCCTTCAACTTCAACATCATGCTTGGGGTGAGGCCGGTCATTGATGCAATCGCAGCCGGCAACGTAGTGTGTCTCAAGCCTTCGGAGCACGCCACAGCCTCAGAACGCTATCTGCAACGCCTTACATCTGTCCTCGACCCTCGTATTTGCGCTGTGGTCACTGGTGGTCCGCAACGCTGTACTGAGCTGCTGGAGCTCAAGTGGGATCACATCCTTTCCACTGGAAATGCAAATATAGGACGTATAGTCATGGCTGCTGCTGCGAAGCATCGAACTTCCACCCGCCTCCCCTCTTCTCGTGTACACGTACTGACGGCTGTAAGGATTTTGTGGTGTAGTGTAAAGCACGGTCCTAGTGTCTAGACCACAAGTGACCTCATCATATGAGGCTACTTTTCATCTTTCTTTACCTTTCTTCTCGACTTGTGCTTGCTCAACAGCAAGGAAAGGGATACTCTCGCCACGGCAGTTGACTTGTGCGTTGCGGAAGGGTGGAGTTTGGTGAGATGTGGACGTGGTTTCCAGCCATTTTTAGAGTGCCCAAAAACGAATTGTTGGAAACCCAAAGGCCTGTTTAAAATGTCAACCTGGTACAGTATATTGAAAGTTGAATAGAATCTTAGTCTTTCTGTGTACTGGCAACTGGTACAGTATGCCAATGTTTTGCAAGATGTTATTGCCGAGGGCATACACGATAAAGAAATGGCGTCCAAAACTGACGTTATAAACTTTTTGTATTTAGCGTACATAGTTTTTGCAAAAAAAAAGCTGGCCTCAGATGAGGCCATGCCTGACCTCGCGTGTAAGGCAAATCGCTTGTCGTCTAGACACTACGGTACGGTAGTGAGGAGGAGGAGAAAAGTGATTGTATTTTTTCCAGACTACGCAACGTGGATTTCACTTGAGAGTTTTCTAAATCCAGAAGGCCCTCACTACACGTACAGGTAAATCATTTGGTTGTCAATTCTAGCTTGAACCAACTTGATGCATAAAGGTGTTGAAAAGAATAGTTGGCTTACAGCAAGCATTCTTCTTTAAGCAAACTTTATACGAGTAGCATAGAAACATTACGTTGAGGGTTTTCTATTCCGTTTCCAGCTGGGAAAAAATTGAAGACGAGTGACTCTACGCAAGAGAAATAGAAACCGTGTGCAACAAAGTTGAAAAGCGATAAAATGCGCAAATTTCAAAGTTATGATCCCGCTCCGTCGGGATACACGCTCGGGGTGGCGCGGCCGGAGCGATGCGACGTTGTGGCGCAGTTGGTGTGTTCTTTCTACGCGAGAAAATGAGTTCTCCGGCGCGGGGAGAGAGGCAGTCACCGGGCGGCAGCGGCGTTGCCGGTGGCGCGGCAGTGGCGCGGCACGTGCACGCAAGGCGGGTGTTATCCCGCGGGCGTGGCGGGGCGAGAAAGCGGGGCGATGAGGCCGGTGTCGCGCTGTGCGCGGCGTGGGCGGGGGGGCGAGGCGCACTGTATACAGTAACATTACCCCCCGCGGCGGCCGTTAAACGCCGGTGGTGGCGGTGTGTGAGAGAGAGTTGTGTGCGGGGGGTAATGAAATCTCAGCCGCGAAGCACAAACCGGAATTAACTCGATTCGGGGACAAAAATCCTCTCGGAAAG
>NW_005178923.1:35681-37204 GCF_000350225.1 Chondrus crispus
CGCCAGTGTGCTGGAAAGGCCCGCACACCCTCACATCGTGACCCATCCGCAACGCTCGCCAAAGTCCTGCTGCTGCTGATGACCGGGATTCTACACCCAAACCTTCACGCCGCGAGAGAAACTTTTTTTTTCTTACCCCCGCCCGTCCCAACTCTACCCCATCGCCGACCGTCCCCGCCGCGCCCGCCCTTCCCTTCGCAACCGCCCTCTTCTCTCCCGCCCACTTCGCGCCCCTGCCTTTCTCTCTCTCTCTCTCTCTCTCTCTCTCTCTCTGCGCGCGCCCGCCGCGCGCCCGCCGTGCGCCCCACTCGTCCCCGCTGGCCCCCACGCTCCGTCCTGTCAACGCCGCGCGAGAAATCGCCCCGTTACGCGTAACCGTCGCGTTGCCGCCGCGAGAATTGCCGCGCCTCGCGTATGGCGCGCCCCGCTTTGATTGCCCCACCCGCGGCTTGGCTTGGTGTCTTCGCGGGAGACACGACAGGCACGCTTGTCTCCTCCATCTCGCTCTCAACACTGGCCGTGCGAAAAAGAGCGATAAAAAAAATTAAAAAACGGGCCTGTTTCAGGCCGCAATGCAACGCTTGAAAGATTGCCACTTCCAGCATAGTTCACTGCCGTGTTCCGTTATGCAAACGTAGCAATGCAAATTTTAAATTAAGGCGGCATTGTTGCGCTCGTATAGGCAGACGAGTGACTATCCTACGATAGGGCCTCCGCAGAAAGAAAACGCAGCTCTAAACACCGCATCCCGTGCTCCAACCTTGCCGCCACGTCGCCGTCACATCTGCGCGCACGCATGCGAGTACAGTTGTATCAGTATTGGAGCCCTTGCAGAAACGTGTTTTCTGTTCCACATCCTTCTGAGTTGTCGCCAACCCCAATATACTGTTGTGAGACGTCGTCCCGGATCATGGAAACATCGCATCTCCTCGTCGTCACCCCGAAAAGTATGCCGAAAAAGGTTCAGATGCTCATGTGTATTCGTCAATTCCTTCCTACATGGAGGCAAAGATCACAATCTGTCCTTCCCACCCAAGCAGAACGGAACATTCATGCCGCGTCCAGTGACCATCACGTTCATTTCTTTGGGAAAGAAGACGAGCTTTGAATTTGCCCCTTTTCAGCAAAAACCAAAAAAAAAAAAAAACACGTATTTTGTTTACGGTGTGGTGTTCTCGTCGTCGATACCATCACTACACCTCCACTTCACAATGTCGTCTTTTTTATCAAACGTGAATGGTCACCACTTGTATCACCCGTAGCCGCACTGAATTTCCAATCTTTTTCGGGTGGAGAACGTAACGATCATGGTGGAGTGACGAGAAAGAGATTCACTGGAACAGGCTTTTTCCAATGCCCTCACGCAATATTCTACCTAAGAAAGTCGAGTGCGATGTAGTCCCTTTTCGATATAAAACACTTTTGCTTTGAATGATCGGTTTTGCTCGGATTGCATAGAGAAGAACATGTCTACACATGACGTCCTTTGCGGAAGGATGCAAAGAAAAGAATCGTTATTTGTT
>NW_005178923.1:37865-74174 GCF_000350225.1 Chondrus crispus
TACAACAATACAACTGCACCCCATACCCATACGGGTACCCATACCCTCCCATCACAACTTTGCATTCTTGCCCAACAGATCACTCCACCTCCCCTTACAGGAAGGAAAATGGGACGAATATATGTGTGCTGTACATACACAATCTATTCACCACGCTTCCGGTATTAAGCCCCCTTATTCTGCATCAAAGAAGGCTAAACGAGACAATATCCTTTAGCTGGGAGAAATACCTGCGACCTTTGATCCTAGGCCGCTTCTCCCTCCTCTTAAGGCCTCACTCGCCCATTAGGAACATCCACCATCGTAGACCATGACCTCCCCATCAACGCGATAAAGGTGTGGCCACACACATGGACCCATTCTTGACAAGCTGAGGTCAAAAATTGCATCAAAGTGATAAACCCATGACAAGGCCCCATCGAACGCCTATGTATCCGAACGTGTCCACCCCACACTAAGTCACTTTCTCTGCAGTCATTCTTCAATGCCCAGAATCCTTTCACGCATGTCTATGAGGCGCAGCAATGCTTTTATAAATACATTTGTCACTGAGCCCTCTCACGCTCAGGCAGCAGACAGCCCAAGAAGTCAGCTACAGGATCAACGCTCCTTTTAAACAAGCACTCCCATCGCTTACAAATTTAAAAGATAAGGTCCTTACATGCAATCAATCGCGAGTACAGTAGTACATCAACTGCCGGAGCGTTAGTCACCTCTGCTTGTCCAACGTCAGATGTTGTAACCTCTCAGTATTGTATCGAGAGCCGCCTTTGCATCGTCATGCTGCGAACTTCATCCTGTGTGTAACCACGGCACAAGTCCAAGAACTGGTGGATGGTATTCTGCAGCTTCTGTCTGACGCCGCTTAAGTACAGTATATCGAAATTGCGTTAACACGTCTTCTCATATCTGTATATCGCCATCCGACAGAGCGTAGACCAGAGATCGATTCTTACTGCCATCTCTAGCTAGAGCACGCGATTGAGAAAGGCTTCTGCTTCGTCTCGAACATGTCCTGTGTATCATGCCTTCAAGCACAGCGATTAGAAATGACAAGACAGATACAGCACCTTCCCAAGAGAAAAGGTATGAGCGACATCTCCAGCCTCATAGATTTTATAATAATTGTATATAGTGCAATTCACAACGTCGGGAGGTATCTCAAAATACCAAGAATTGTCCTCACCCTTTCCGCATCGTCGTTACCTTCACACACCACTGCCGTCAACAGTCCATGTTCTGCACGTGCCTATGTACTCGGACACACGACTTTTTCGACATTGCATCAGCTCTTATACTGTATCCTGGATAACTATGTTTCCTGTTGAAACATCAGACGCAATGCCCCGATTCACACGTGAGTATAGATACTCGAGGGACATGCGTTCAGATTGTATCACGCACATTCGCAAAGCCCGAGACGCTAAAATAGCGCATCAGCGCTCTATGCGTAGCACTTTGCAATATAATCAACTCCCCGCGCTTGTCACGAATGCGATGTTCTTCGAGACAGAGAAACTCAGTTGAACCTTAAGGATAGCGAGAGAAAAGCAAGCTATTCGAGATGCTCTTGACATCTAGTTGCAACACACTGGAAACCTTACGCATTCTACAGATTTTCACAGAGTATTGAAGCACACGATATATTTTATGAAGTATAGCACGCTCCCTCGACTGTCTTCAGGAACTGAACGAAAAGAATCCCAGATGTTGAACAGTTAGAAACCGTGATAGCAAAGAGGATGGCTCCCTGAAATCCATGTATGCCTGGATTTGTCGGAGCTGTCGTCTTCATGCCGCCTATGTTTTGCAGCAACTGCAAAATCTATGTGAGCGGTAATCAGTTGCTCGAATTGTTAATCGAAGCTTTATCGGCTTTCTTGACGGACTCAGTCCTGACCTAGGTTTAATCTGCACATTGAATGGAAAGAATAACATTTTTACATCCCCGTTTACCCCTTTCCCCTTTTCTGTCGTGGCCTACTGCTTCTGCACCCCAAGAGAAGCATTCCGTGCCATGTGGTCCTTGTTAGAGAAAGGATCCATGAATTGCAACGAGAACAGTAGAAAGGCAACCGTGCCGGCATATACCAAAACAGTCTATGATATATATCAATCATCGCTTTCAATCATGAATAAGAACATGTACTTTTATGAGTATGCAATCTGCCCCAACTCACAAAAATGGGTGGGTATGGTGAACAGCCTAAGCTGTTCCAGAAACACAGATAAAGAATGTCCGTTGACTTCTCTTGAAAGGTAATAGTACAATTTTCGATCAAGTTTCATTGCCATGAGAGGGATCATCAGCTCAGCTCAATTGCGAACGGGGTGCGATTGCATGCATACATGTATATGTCTATTAAAATGCCTTGAATTCAGAACTGATGTCGATCACTAGATGATATACTACTTTCTATAATGTATAAATGTTTTATAGACAAGCAATTGATAACTAAAAGGTAAAGTTAAAAAAGAATAACGTTCGTTCATTTTAATATTTGGATTCAGAATAGAAAGAGAAGCAGGGATCAAGCAAATCTGATTCTATCACATTGATCCACGGCCATGTGTGTTGAATGACTGCCAAAAGAACCACAACGAATTGTCGAACTACGAGTAGGCAACATGAACATGCTCAAAATGGAGATTTTCAACTTCTCCCTTCTCAAGAATGGGGAAGCGTTGTTGTCTGACGTCGTTGGTATAACTACTTTCGAAAGGATTTCTCGTCGATACCATATTGCCAAAATAGTAAGGTAAACCTAAGTACAAATGTCCGTGTCTAGCATTTAGCTGCTATTAGATAAACAACATCGTTCACAACCAAGAATTCTATACTGTGGAATCAGAGCGGGAAGACTTACTTACGAGGACAACCGTACTATTTAGACTATCTAGACTAAATGGGCATTGTAGGAAAGGAGAGAGCGAATAAACTAGGGCAAAAGCAGGTATAATGAAGAGGAAGAGATCAAAGGGTGGATGTGTCTACGCTAGTACTTTTGGTCACATTTATTTTGACCGTCATGGTAGATACGGCGCGCTGATACGCTCTAGCTTCCACGGATACACTGCACTGTAGTTTAGATCTTGTTAAGATACAGATGGAAACCCATGCAGAATGCCCAGACCAACCAGACAGCCACCAAGCCAAGTCCAATTTCCTGGCTCAATCCTATCATATTTTCAAGCGTGTTCAGAGACTCTCAAGAGGTGGGCTGGGATAATTGTTACCAAGGGTAAGTGGATGCGTTTAGTGTTAGAAACTTTTCTATTCAGTAGTGGGGGATTTTCAATGCCTCTCGCTCTAGAGAGAGGCAACATATTTCAACCTGAAACTTGAAAATGGTATCAAACATGTGCATAGACCCACTCAGAATCGCTCACTGTTGGTCACGTTTGAAGCAAGTTTAAAAGTGGCTCATACGCTTGAGAACGCGATGCATTGAGAACTACAAGCGTACATGTCTACGAAATATGGTACATAGTACCTGTATGCATGTCGAGGTGGAAGCTGGATGGTATTGCGGATATTTTGGAGGCGGATGAACAATACAGATTTAGGGGTGGGGTGTGTGGTGGCCTTTCCCATTGTGGCGGCCAAATCAAAACTGACTTGAGAGAACTGCAAACTTCGTAGTGCCCGACAAGGCAATGCCTTGTCGGGCACTGTAGGAGTATCGACAACAGATGCAGGAAAACATCGCGCTGTGACGCTGCAGTCACGATAGCCGCAGTTTGTATCTCCAACATGATTAGATTCCTGCACATGTATTCGCAAATGTATTCGAGCTCGACACATGGGTGGTTGCATCTTGCACGAAGACTTGTCACACTGCAGTTGCTGTTTCTATGCCTGCGCGGAAAAGCAAGCACTGAACAGACGAAGCAACAACAAATGCATAGATATCTACGCTTTTGCATTGCGTTTCTTTGTGACAAAGTCCCGATGGCACCGAAAGCGTGGCAAGAGCAGAGACAAAAGAGAGGATAGGTTGTGTGGGGTCACATGTAAGAGGTTGACAGCTTTGTATCAGGGCCAAGGTTAAAACAGCACCGCTCCTTCAATCTTGCATCGAGCATAGAGAGAAAACACGCAAGGGATAAGTAGCCGGACTGTATTCTTCCGCTGACAAACAAGAGGCGTTTAACGCTTGAATGCAATGTGTACATCAGACATTTTTCGATGTGACCGGGCCATGAGATTGAGGTGCTCCATAGAATCTACGGCATAGCATCATAGCATCGTATTGTAGCTGGACATAAAGTTTAATCTTTGCATGAGCGGGATTGTGGAGATGCTGATTTTGGTTGAAGCGAGAGAAAGAGAAGACGCAACGTTGTTGGAGTGCATGCGTGTACATCTGACTGGTTTACGTGAGCATGCCGAATCGCAAGGTGAACCGAAAATGTTGTCACGTACAGTAGCGTTTGCCATGACTGGCAAACTGAGCAACCCAAAGAAATAACAAATAAACTTTCATTTGCTCGTCTGTTGTGCATCATAACATTAACTGGTGTGTGTTTGCAAAAAGCTTTACACTTGAATCCAAAGGTGCAAAGCAACCATCAGATCAAAAGCTTGAGCGCTCCAGTGATCCATGTAAACAAAGATCAATTCAAAACGAGACATGTGTATCAGCTTTCCTCCAAAATTTTGTCCTTCGCACCAGACATGAACAAGTGTATTGTATTGAGTAGAAGACAACCAGCGAATCCTGAGGCACAAGCTCCTTCGATCGCCCCATATCAAAAGCAGCGCGCTAATTCACTTCTTAGTTGAAACTCGCACCGTCTCTTGATTGCTAGATGGTCTATTGGGTAGACGAGGATAGACAGGGTATGAATGAAAAGTCTCAACAATAACTGCATTTCGATAGAAGAAACCCCCCTTTCTAAAACGTCGTATTCCTCATGTCCTGAAATGTGGTGTTTCACGCCATTCGAGACCCGTTTCGTCTATTTGCGCCTGATTAATGTTCTTCTTTTCAGAATGCCATCCTACTGACCCATAATTGAACACACGAGACCTTTTCATAAACAACGAGCATCTTACATTCCACGCTGGTTGTAGTACTAGTTTTCTGCAGCATGTAGCTCAAGGCAGGACGATGAGCAGTATGATTATTAAAACAGGGCAACATATTTCTGCCAATAACGTATCGGATTAGCAGAACTGAGTGCTGCTGCCTGGATGGGAACAAAACACCTTTGGCATCACCATCACCATTTGCTAGCCTTTTAACTCGGCCATTACGATTTCTTCTAAAACTAAGTTTGTTTCATCGGAATTGCGCCAAGTTTATCTCAGATAACCCTCGCTTCAATTGCGAAACTTAGTATTCTATGCCTTTCATGAGTGACTGTCCCGCTGTTTAAGCCTAAAGGAAAACAGCATTGTATATATTCTCTGTGACCGTACTAAATGAACGAAAGGTGTACCTCACACTATTTCTTGGGCACTTGGTTGATCTGAGGACATTCTTTGATATATGAACGATGAAAGTCTTCGGAACATGCTCGCTTTGAAAGAGCAACTTTACTGCAGAAGAGGGTTTGAATATGCACCGTATGATAGAGACCCACATATAATAATAGTTTCAGATCATCTTCCACATATCTTGTCTTTAGAGTTGAAATCTGGCAAGCTTGTTTGTGATGCAAAGGACATGCTGCTCCCTCAAATTTGTTCAGAGCGTTGTGTTTTGCATCTCACCGACATTGTCATTAAAGGCTTCTCTTTGATGCTTGTGCTACGGACCATCGCCTCACACCGAAAAGGTTCTTTTCGCTTCTCCAATCTCAAACCACCAGTTGGTGTTCTGGTCACTCAAACTTCTTTATGTGCCCACGGGCTATCATGAAAGGTGTCTGGCATACTGCACTATTTCGGAGAAAGGTGAATCAGAAAACGTTTTGACCCAGTATATTTCCAACAGTGAAATTTAAAACACGTGTCTGTCGGACAGCAGAGCAACTTTTATTGCACACAAGCACATTACATGAAGGCACTAGCATATGGCTCATGAAAAAGTAGAAGACATCCAGAAACCTGATGTGGAAGGACGATATTTCAAGGTCAAGGTCACTCCATTTTTTGAAGAAGGCGAAAGAACTAGGACCCATGGATAAATTTTCTTTGTGCATGTTATTCTATGTCGACTGCAAACGTTCAGGCCGTAACATGTCACAACAGCACAGGTATGCAGCCCGGACGTCGAAGGAATCTATAAAAAATGGTTGTTGTTGGTCCGTTTTGAAGTTCACCAACAAACAGCGACAAACGATGGAAGCAGCTCAGGGAAATGTCACGCATGGAGGGTGATGTTTGTGCCATTGACTCTGTTAGTTTCAAGGAACGACGACTAATGCTCCTGAATGTTGGCAAGCAACCCTCTGTGAGGACTGAGCAAGATAAAGGCGAATTTTCAATGATATTCCTGTTGTTCTCCAGGAGTGGAACGCCTACACCCTGGCATCCCCGATACGGTGCATGTAATGTATCTTGGGAACCTGATTTAGTAGCTCTCCATTTGTCGAAGTGTTCTGCGTGCAGCTGAAACAAGGCAAGACTCAGTGGCTCGAGACTTGCTTTGAGAAGGATGAGTCTCCACCGCATGGGTCGTCGTGTCGCTGAGCCATATCCACGTAGACAAGATCAAAAAGAACAAAAAAACAAAAACAAGTGGGATCTCAAAACAAATTGATGCCTTGCGAGCTCGAAACAATTTTTTGTACCTACCTTTGAATGGTCTCTCTGGAGATAGATAGTCATCTTATTCTTCAGAACAGCCATTCCACGAACGATGGGGATTTGCCGGCGACTGGACGACAGAGAAGGCGATAGGACTCTCAGTAATCATTTCAAAGACAAGCTTGTTGCAAGTTTCATTCTCAACAAGGTATCCCTTTTTGATGTGGAGCCGTTAGTTACGAAACTGGCCGAAGTATGCAGCCGCACTCTTAAATGACACGATGCTAATGAGGGCTTACTTTGCGACCTGCAAAGCCCATCAAATCCGCCACCAGCGAAATACTAACGATAAAGGAGTTCTGTGGGGCTTCGACCGTGACACAGAGAGCTTGTCCGAGGCTGTTTCAGGTGGTCTGCCTCTCTCTCCAGATGGACCTTCACCTGTCGTTGTTTCCGTTGCGTTGTTCATTCGAGAAAGCCGTCTCTCTCCAAGGCGGTGTCCGCGTGATGTGTTCAGGGTAAAGGTTGGCGTTTCCGACTAGATGGGGATGGTTGTCTCCGTTTGTCCCTGAACGGGAGGAAGATATCAGAAGGGTACGTGACAAGCTCAGTGCACTCTGATACCACCACTTGGTCAAAAATATAGATCCCAGTGCGATTGCATTCAATGTAGCATTTCGTTGGCAATCTGCACATACTGTGACGATGGAGCCGCAGAGTGGAAGCTGCGACCCTGAAGCCCCCATCGCGCACGACACACGCAACGTACTCACAATCTACCGGGGCCTTACCACACTGGGCTTACTTGCGTCTTTTCCATCCTTCCAAGTTGTGAGGATCGATGAGTATCCAGATATGATCCGGCCGAAATGTCAGATATCACGTGTGCGGATCACTAATTCTCGACAAGTGCCTGTCGCGAGACTTGCAACCACGTCTGACAATTATTACACGTAGAGTACGAACTAAAGGGGGGGGGGGTGCTGGAGACGTCGGACAAAAACCTCAATATTAAAAGGAAAAAGTACTTGTAATTGTCAAGCAATCACCATTTTTTATGTTTTGCGACGGGGACACTCTCAGCCTGTCGTCCACTGGGACTTGGCGAAAACAACCACGGACACAGAAGAGGAGTGAGATTGAAGCGCGCGGACACTTTTGCACCTCAACCGAGCACTAAGATCGGACATCCAAGCAAATAAATAAAAAAATAGAAAAGTCCGCCTATTTTATATTTTTGGGTTGTTGCACACATATACGTAGAAAGCCGTAAGCAATCGATTGAGATATTTTTTCTTTAATTTCAACCACGTCGTTCTGATATACGGCGCACTATCTGGCGCCGTTACGCGCGGCGGTGCTCCTTGGCCCGTGTCGGAGATATTTTTCAAAATATTTTGCATGTCTGATTTTTTTGTCACTGTCCGACAACACCAGCAACCCCCCTTTACGCAGCAGAGACTCATAATCCCACGGGATGGCCATCTCTATTTACACAGCCGCAATAGCCAGGTGCTCCGTCTGCAACTGCTGCCGCTCGCTCGCATAACCGGACGCTCACGCACACCACGTGTCGCAAAAACACAGAACCACTTTTCCTAAACTGCGGTCTTCAAGGGCATCATCCCCTTAAAAAAATGCATCTTGCCGCTTTGCTCAATAGCTCGAGTTTCCAATCCACCCTCGTTTTGGAATCTTCCCGGGCCGAGTCACACGTTAGATGGCCTTCCACGGTTCAAATCCGATTTGCGTGCTCTTAATACAGGCAACAAGCTAGGAAAGATACCAGACACAGGATAAACAGATCAGTCTTGTGAGTTTTATCGAACGGGAAAGAGTAGCAAAAGCAACGCACGTAGAAGACATATCAGTACCACTTCTAGAGCACTCCGCTACGAAAAGAAAACAAAAAAAAACTACGTGACCTATGGCAGCTCACGGAGACGGCACGAACGCCGCAAGAAAACAATGCCCCAGAAAACCACTTCGTGAGACTATGGCAACCGCAGCCTCCGAATGGCACTGAGTTTTGAACGAGAAGAGTCCGAAAAGAATCCTAGGTCAAAATGTCAAAAGAATTAGTTGGAGGGAGAAGAAAACATTCTACGCGTTTAAGCAGTGCTTAGTTTGGGGTCCAGCGGCTTTCCAATGGCGTACACAATGAAACCGATCTTACGCAGCAGCTCGTGATCAAGCACGTTGCGACCGTCAAAAACAAATGACGGCTTGATCATCTTCTCAAACACCTTGTTGTAATTGATATCCTTGAATTCATCCCACTCGGTTACGACAGCCATCGCATGAGCATTGTCGCATGCGGTGATAGCGTCAGGGCACAAGGTGACATACTTTTGCACTTCTATCTTGTCCATTTGACAGGCCCCGGTCAAATCACTCCAAATCTGCTCCTCCTCGACCTTGGGATCGTAGATGGCGATCTGCGCCTTCTCCTCGATGAAACGGCGACAAATTTCAATAGCGGCCGACTCACGCGTATCGCCAGTGTCCTTCTTGAAGGCAAACCCAAGAAGCGCAATCTTCTTGCCTGTGATCGTGTTGAACAGGCCATGAATAATGCGCGACACAAAGCGCTCCTTCTGCAGATCATTCATCTGGACAACTTGATGGAAGTAGTGGGCAACCTCCGGAAGCCCCATTGACTCGCACAGATAGACAAGGTTGAGAATATCCTTCTGGAAGCATGAGCCACCAAAGCCGACTGAGGCTTTCATAAACTTGGGACCGATACGGGTATCCATACCGACAGCTCGAGCAACCTCATCCACATCAGCTCCAGAAGCCTCGCAGATAGCCGAGACGGCGTTGATGGAGGAGACACGCTGAGCCAAAAACGAGTTGGCAACGAGCTTGGAGAGCTCGGAAGACCAGACGTTGGTCTGCAAAATCTTCTCACGCGGAACCCAGTGAGCGTAGACATCAGCCAAAGTCTGAGAGGCCTTGCTGCCTTCTTCACACAAGGTACTTCCAATGAGTACGCGATCCGGGGCGTCGAGATCCTCGATGGCGGTTCCTTCTGCGAGAAACTCCGGGTTGCTCAAAACAGAAAACTGGGTCTTGCCCGCGCCGTGTAAGACGGCAGAAATGGCCTCCGCGGTCTTGATGGGGACGGTGCTCTTCTCGACGACAATCTTAGGGGTTTCCGCGACCTGAGCGATGCGGCGGGCGGCGAGCTCCCAGTAAGTGAGGTCTGCGGCGCGGCCGGCGCCAATGCCGACTTTCTTGGTCGGGGTGTTGACGGCGACAAAGATGATGTCGGCCTCCTTGATGCACTGGTCGACCTGGGTGGTGAAGAAGAGGTTTCGGCCGCGGCAGGCCTTGACAACCTTGTCTAGACCGGGCTCGTAGATGGGGAGGTTGTCGCTGTTCCAGGCAGCGATGCGCGGCTCCGAGATGTCGACAATGTTGACAGTGATCTCGGGGCACTTGAGGGCTATGACGGACATGGTCTAGATGGTGGGGCATGGAGAGTGGGGTCGACGTTAGAAACACAGAATAGATGAGTGGTTAATGCGTGGGACAACGCGTGTGAAAGAGAACGTACCGGCCCGCCGACGTAGCCAGCGCCAATGCAGCAGATCTTGAGACCATCCTGGCAGGGAGTGGAGACCATTTTTCGGTAGTCTTTTTGGGGGGAGGGTGGTCTCGGAGGAATGTGCAAAATTTTGCTTGGTGAAGGTGAGAGGAGCAGGAGGGAAGGGGGTCGGCTTTTGAACTGGCTGATGTAGGAGTACTCGGAAAGCGAGAAGGGGGGGGACGGAAAGAAATGATTATGTGGGAGAGTGGGCAGCGGAATGAATTTGAAGGGAGGAATGGTGTCTGTTTTAGTGGAATTGGATCGGGCGTAGAGGCGAGTCAAGCCGTGTGTGGTCAGTTTTGTTGGTGCCCTGTCTCTGTGCCGCTCTGTACATCCGCTACACGTGTACCGCCCCCATATGCCGCACGCCATGGGCACTGTCACAGTGTCAGCAAGACCATAGGGCCCGGTGGGAAGCCGCGGTTTGAAATTTAGAAATAATTTGGCCCCCGCAATTCATATGCAGTGTTTGGCTGGCGCAGTTCCCTCGTCCGTACGCCGGTGTCGAAGATTGCAAGTACATTGATTGATTTTAAAACGTTTACTTTTTCCGTAAAGTTTATGAGGGCCACTTCCACATATGATTGGATAAATTAGAGACCGGAACGCCGCCGTACACGTCTGATATGACGTCACAGTCTTCCGCCAGAATTGTCCTGTCCAATCAGCAAAGCACAGGTGGCTCCGCAGTACCTTTCGCCTGACACGTGTAACTCGGATGTGACTTGAGTCCGGACCTCCCAGACCTGGAGCAGCATGGACGTGGATCGAGCCGCCATGCGCAGCACCCGCCTGGATCGCCCCGCCCCACTCGGTCCCCGGGCCGCCCCCGTTTTATCTTCACGGGAAGACGTCAACATGGAACATCACCCTTACTCGTCATGGGCGCGTGCCGGCTGTACCCTTCAGAAGGGTACTGCGGCATGACTGCGCCGACATCGCGCATCACCATGAGGGCCTGTTGACAGGCTGACATCAGCCCGCCCCGCTTGACCGCGCTGCGACACATGGGCTCCGCGGGCGCTGGCACCGCCCTTGCCACTACGTTGAGGTCGGCCACGCATCGTTGCGATTGCCTTTGTATACGAAACACGCCGCGGCTCCGAGACGGACGTGAGCCGCTACAGTACATGCTTTGACACCCGACTCGTTCCGCTCCTCGGTCTACTGTAGATTTGCCAAGCAAACGCGACGCGTGCGCGACCCATGAGAGCCGCGCCAGCACTGCCCCGCCTCGCATCCGTCCCCACCTTGCCCACCGCCTTAAGTTCCTTCCCGCCACAGGCTGTGTCCCACTTGAGAAGGCCGCGAAACGGGACACTCTGACATGCGCCACGCCACTGCATTTCTTGGTCTCAACAAATATCTCATCGCACGCGCGCCTCTGTACCTGGTGTGTGGATATGTACAACAGTCCCCCTACTGTAATTCGGGCCATTCCTTCTCTCCACGTGAATACTTTCATACAATGTTCATACAATTTATTATATTGATCATCTCGCGATCCTCCCCTCCTCTCCGTTTCCTTGACTCTCCTTCCCGCACAGTCGTACAGTCCCGTCGACAGAAAGTCCATCCTCATGTGCACGTCGCCCAGGTCGCCCACTCACCAACCACAGTTCGTCCACAACTGTAAATAGAACGCCCTCGCACCTCCCAGTGGACCTTCCGGACGCGAATTGCCTGAGGCGAATTGCTAGCCACTCTCGCCACCTCCCTGCTCATCGCCGCAATAACGCACTGTTTGTGTCTCCGTTGCACTCGCGTGAGAATCTGTCGCCAACCACACGCACATGGCGTTATACATGTGAACTGTATATCACTCCTATTGCCCTTTGCCTCTTAATTGCAGTCAAGCTCTTGTACTGTTCAATACAGTCACTTTGCCACTCAACCACATACTGTATCGAGATGCAAGGCTAGCCTTATTCTTTGTGCTGCACGACAGTAAAGTTTAGGGACAAGCGTGTGAATGGGACGCGACGTTTATAGCCCCCGTGCTATTGGCGTGTGTCCATTTCTTTCTGCGACCGGAATCAACTTTTGCACGTCTTGACAGCATTTCAGACACGCAGAGCAAAGCCTCGATAGCACCACAAGAAAATTGTTGCAGATTCCGTGCAGTCGAGGCCTAAGATGTAGGCGCAACAAAATTCTCATCTAAAGCAATGGATTGTGCTTCCACTCGATAGTACTGCAGCAAGGCGTGCGACGGCGGAGTCCGTCGTAGGAGTCTACAGTAGTGTTGCAGGCTGAATCCGCAATGACGGAAGCCGTTGGCGAACAGCAGTTGCGTCCAGTGAACAGTCTCGTTGGAAAGGAAAAAACTGTAATGAACCAAGCGCGAATGGCCGCTGCGCGTACAATGCAGCGTGCTGGCATCTCTGGCAGTAGACGCCAGAGCAGGAAAAATCAAGAAAATTAACGGCACTGTATCTATCATATGCCAATTCTGATTGCAAATGGACGTCGACTGCACTCTCCTTCCCGCCATGGACGCAACGAGCCACAGCTTCCCTTATCAAAACAGCAAATCCCTCAAACAACTTTGACTTTTGCCCACATACTTTCTTGTGTTCCATGTCCCGCTCTTTCCACTCTCTCAGTCCACACCCAGAAAGATTCTTTCCTTTTCCCCCCTTTCAAATAGAGGCTCCCCTCTTCGCCAGATCTCTACCTCACCCTTCCCCCCTCGCCCACTCTCCCTACATATCCCTAATTTCCCCCTTCATTCCCAAACCCATCTCACCTTCAAACTTTGTCATGCCCAGCTCTGACCGACCACGTCCCGCCTTGCGAAGCAAAACGTACTCCGCTTTACCCTCCCGCGATGCCCTTCGTCTTGAACAGATAGCCATTTGGGGAGATGCGGCTGCCCAACGTCTGCGTCCCCCTTCTCGCCCACCCACCGCAAACCAAAAGAAACACCCTCGTTCAAAAATCGCTCCTCGCAAGAACCCCGCTGTAGTAGCGCAGGTCCCGCTCTTCGCACCTACACGTCAGGATGCTCCATTTGACCTCCTCGCTCTTGAACGCTGCTTCACCACAGCTGAATCTCTCGCTAAATCTCAGCGTCAGCCCCACCCACCGAAAGGAAGTCTAGCCATGTGTAAGTCACGCTCGGCAGAGGTCTTTTGCAAGAGTGGTGCTTACGCTGCCGTCGCCAAGGCCTCTGTTCGTAAAGTCAGAAAAGAAGAAGAGCTCAAGAGGCTCAGCGATGCTGCGGCAAAACTTCACGAAGAAGCACCGCTCCGATTGGTCATTACTAGGAGGAACACCATCTCGCTTAAGGGTGACCGAGAGTTCAAGGTCGAAACCACCGCCATGAGAGATCGCTCCGCCAGCGTGGCCGAGAACCGGCGCCCGTCTAATTTCCCAAGGAGGCTTTCCGAGTCCCGCAAGAAGGCAAGAGCTCCCAGGTATGACCACCCTGCTCCAGTTGTATGGAAACATCCAAGTGAGGCTTTTGGCTCGCGCGAACGTGACGAGAACAATTTTCGACGAAGCAATGCCAAACTCCCGGAGAGAAGGGAAAATCTTGGCCATCTCGCTTCGGATGATTGGAACAACTTCAGACGCGGAAGGAATAGCACTCCATTTCTTGGTAGATACACAAGGACTACCAGCTGCCAACTACCCACACCCAGCAAATCTCGTCGTCGCCCGCAATCAGCGATTAGCTGGGCTTCCTGACTAGAATATCAATTTCGCATGTCCTTTTGTAGTGTAGCAACAGGAGAGTCGTTTCGGTGCTTAGCCTGTCTTCATCTGCTTGTTAGCTAGTTTTCCCTCTTCAGAACTTGTTCGCAATCAACTCTCGTATCTACATAAACGCTTTCCAGTGTTCTGAACCTTCGTTTTCAGCGCTTCTTTGACGTTCTGCAACATTCACGTAGACACTGCTTGAGCGATTTCGTAAGCCGTGATCCATTTGTTAACAAGAATTTATGCACGTTCGAATTCCACAGTTTCTCTCTCCTCGTTTCTGAACTGGAGCATTGCTGATATGAACTGTTCTAGTTGCCCGTCAAGAACGCCTTGAGCATCAGCATTTTCCACACCTGTTCGCACATCCTTCACCATCTTGTAAGGGTGCAACACATAGTTGCGGATCTGGTAACCCCAGGCCGCTTCGATTGCCTCTCCCCGAATATCCGCCAACTCCTTCACTCTGAGCTCTTCTTTTATGAGCAAGAGCTTCGCCTTGAGCATATTCAAAGCCCTTGACTTGTTCATCAGCTGCGACCTCTCTTGCGCGCATCGCACAGCAATTCCCGTGGGCTCATGCACCATGCGAACTGCAGACTCAACTTTGTTGACATTCTGACCCCCCTTCCCACCCGCCCGCATCGTCGTCACTTTGAGGTCCGACTCTGGAATCTCGATGTTCGTGAGATCCTCTTCCTCAAGTATAGGCATCACCTCCACGCCCGCAAAGCTCGTTTGCCGCTTGCTTTGCGCATTAAAAGGACTGATCCTTACCAATCGATGCGTCCCAATTTCCCCACGCATAAATCCAAACGCATGTTTCCCGTCTATCTCAATCGATACCGACTTATAACCAGCTTCCTCCCCCTCGCTGAGATCAACAACTCTAACACCAAAACCTTCACTTTCCGCCCAGCGCGTGTACATACGACAAAGGATTTCAGCCCAGTCCTGGGCATCGGTCCCTCCCGCGCCTGCTGTGATGCTGAGCACGGCGCCGCTCTTATCATGCGGTCCGTCGAGTAGCTTTTCCAGCTCATACTTGGCCACATCCGTGCTAACGTTTTCAAAAATCGTATTCGCTTCAGAGAGCATGTCGGCTTCCTCGGCGGACGCTTCGCCATCAGCCCCAGAGGCTTCCTCGCCCAACTCCAGGAAACCGATGGCATCGTCGAGGCCATTTTGCCATCTTTCCAATCTGGCGAGAACTGATTCGTGCGCGGCGAGCTTTTGGAGAGACGCTTGAGCGAGAGTAGAGTCATCCCAAAACGTGGGCATGGAGGACATGGTCTGAATTTCTCGAACGGCAGCTTGATGGGCTTCAATGTCGGTCGCTGCTGCATTGGCAGAGACGCGGGCTTGAAGATTTTGCAAGCTGCGCTTCAACTGCGATACTTGATCAGCCAGGATTGGGCTCGTGCTGGCGAGGGCCGTGGGGGTGAGATTTCGCAGCAGAGGCCGGCGTCGGCGAGGTGTCACATAGCGCGGGGCAGCGGCGCGCCGGACAGGCCCGATGCATGGTGCGGCGACTTGTGGTGATGGTAAGAGGGGAAGCGAGGTGACAAAGGCGTCGCTGAGAGAATGAGAGGGTCTCATAGTTGTACAAGCCGCTTGCGCAATTATCTTCAAGCCGTGGAAAGAAAGGCACCACCTGCTGCAAGAAGTAATCTAGAGAGATCTCTCTGTGACGTGTCTCCGCACTGTACATACAGTATGTACATATTATGGCACCGGCGTAGTCCATAGAGAGTGGGCAGGTGCCGTCCACAGTGCAGTTCGTATCTTAATACGTGGACACGTGGTAATAATGGATGCACCGAAACAATGTGGTATGGCCTTGAAACTACTTCTTTGAAGTAAAAGAAGTCATTTCCGTATCATATACAGTATTGTAACACTTGATCTATGTATAGTAACAGTATTTGCAAACCTCAAATTCGCCTTCCTTTCGCATCTGAGAGACGAAATTCTTCCAATCCTTTCATCCGATAGTCTAAGCTCGCGGCTGAGAACAAGTCGGCAGCAAACCCTTTCAACGCCTTTGACTCAAGGGATTTGCGAAGGCGAGTACTATGCACGCGGAGCGATGCTAGCAAGGGTCTAGAGCAAGTGGAAGGGTCGAAGTTACCCGTCCCTCTGTGAGCGTAGCGGGCCGTTCGGAACCGCCATCATCGTCCTGCTTGTCACCAAGATGGATGTAGACGATGACACCGCAAGCGGCATGGTCAGGGACACTAGTAAGCTCCGTCATGACGCGGAACGAAGGGACCGTATGGTGGTTCAACTGCGCGTGGAGAAACAGAGGCTTGCGTCGCTCCCGAAGAACTCACAATACTTCTTGCACAGGATGCGTGTCATAGCCAGAGCGCTTGAAATTCTCGCTCGGCAAAATCACAGTGCTTTGGAAGCCCATGAAGATGAGTTGGCCTCCTTGCTATCGTCTCTTTCTCTGTGACTGCTGCGCACGCATGGTTTGGTAATAGTGTTGGCGCTGCTTGTGAAGTTCCTATTCCTCATCTCGATTTGAAAGTCGTCAAGAAAACTGAAAGAGGCACGGCCACGTTCAGCACCATCTTTACATTATTAGAGAGCATGTGTCCATGAACAGGAACTAAACATCGGTCATAAATTGTGTCAAAAAGCGAGTGTCGTTCCTGTACAGCTCGCGGATATCCGGAATCTCGTGCATTACCATTGCGAATCGCTCGACCCCAAAGCCCGCCGCGAACCCGCTCCATTCTTCAGGGTCCAACCCTACATTTTCTAGTACAGCTGGGTCTACCATCCCACATCCTAGCACTTCCAACCACCGTCCTCGGAAGAAGACGTCCACTTCTACGCTGGGTTCTGTGAACGGAAAGTACGAGCCTCGGAAGCGCGTTTGGATTTCCTCGCCTAACATCTTTTTAAGAAAATGGGTGACCGTAGCTTTCAATCCGCCAAAGTTCAAAACGCCCATTTTGTCGACGGCCAAGATTTCGATTTGATGGAAAGTGGACGAGTGCGTTGCATCTGACGTGTCTCGACGGTAAACACGACCCGGGGCAATGATTTTGAACGGAGGTTTGTTCTCTTCCATGTACCGAATTTGCACGGATGATGTTTGCGTGCGTAGCAAGTTCTTCTTGTCAGCAGTGAGATAAAAAGTGTCCTGCATCTCCCGGGCAGGATGGTCGGGCGGGCAGTTGAGAGCCGTGAAGCAGTAGTAGTCTGTCTCAATATCTCGATTGTACTTAGGGTCGTCGATAAGGTCGTAGCCGATGTCGACGAAAATGTTAGTCGCAATCTTCATTGTTGACGTGATTGGGTGAATGCGTCCCGGAATTCTGTCGGGACGGATACCCGGCATTGTCACGTCAACCCATTCTGATTCTTCCTTCTTTCGTATGTTTTCCTCCTCAATTGCCTCCTTTCTTTCTGCCACCAAAGAACTAACCTTTTCCTTGGCAATATTAACAGCCGCTCCCAACAACGGGCGTTCTTCCTTAACGAGCTTACCAACCATTTTCATGATGACTGTAAGGGTCCCCTTTTTCCCAAGGTACTTGACTCGCAATTTCTCCACTGCTGTTATTTCTTCGGCCTCCCGCAATGCGGTAATAGCATCTTGCAGCTGCACTTCAATTGAGTTTTTCGCGTCATCCAATGAAAGTATTTGGGACGACGACGACGCAGTGGATTTGGGCGAAGTGCAGGCAACCGGAGATATAACGATTGCCCATTGTGCATGGCGAGGGCGTGCGTGTCCTCGTCCAAAAGTGGAACAACGCAAAGAGGTAGCGGTATTCAAGGACGGCGCGAACGATGTGTTGGCGAGCGCAAATGCTTGTGTGTTTCTGCCCATTGTCGGGGTTGCTTCGGCAAGCAATTTCGTGAGAGCAAGAGGAGCAGCTTGGGAAGTGGTGGGGCAGGTGTTTCCGGATGTGCAGCAAATGAGTTGTGGTTCGATGTTGTCTCCGGGTGGTCTGCAAAATTTCTTGAGCTCCAATGCAGATAGAAAACGATCAAAAATTTCCGAAAAACAATCGTTTCCTTTGGATCCGAAGGTGAATGGATTCTCAATGCCATACGACCAGAGCATGAACGCACACAGAGCCAGGCAGTGGGGAACGATTGCTCTTCGAAACGCAAAATGTCGGCTTTTGTGTCAAGTTGCGGCGTGCAGCTGACGACCAACCAATCGAGGAGCTGGAGGGCTACCACGACGGTTTCGAATGGTCAGTTTGCTCGTACGGCGAGACGGGTAAGATGTCCACCCGATGAGCTGCATTGTGCGCCTCAAACCCCAAGAGCTCCAATGCGAATGGAGGGTAGCTCTCCACCTATCAATGCCCCGAGCGGATTGCTCCTACTTTCGTCTAGCATATTGGCTATTGCGTCTGTCGGGTGCGTATTCGAATTGACGGGGGGGCATCCGATGTATGGCTCCACGGTAACGTCTGGTATATTGGCTGTTTCATTGCCGAGCTTTCTCTTCTTGTTTTATTCGGCCATTCGCAAGGGACAGCAAGAAGCCGAAGATGACCCATGAGCTGTTGTGGGATCGCTGATACGGGAAAAGTCGGCTTGTGAACGGGTTGCACGCGTAAGTGCATAGGCGAAGAGGGCACGGCCGCTGTGGGTTTGTGGCTGGTGCTCAGGAGTCCAGCCTTATAGCAATGCCTGTAAAGTTTCAAGCTTGTTTTGTCCAAACTCACATAAACTAGCGATTCAGAGGCTTTGGCTATGTCGAACGCAGATAGTTGACTCGCTCTCCTTCTTGTGCCTAGATTTACATGAGCCTCGAGTAGTCATTTTCCTGTTGCTTTACGACGGTGGGCAAAGAAACTTCAAGACTTCGCAGCACCTCTGCCGATTGGAAAGATTTTAGGAAATCGCTCTTAATAACTACTACAGTAGCTTGCGATTGCACTCGTCGTTCATCGCAGCACGCATGATGTTATCCATTTTCACGAATCTTCTATGCCTCTTCAGGTCCAGCTTGTCAGCAACATTTCTTACACCACAGAGCGGAGCGATTGGAACGCTGCATTCAAAGCCTTCCGTGCGACACTTTGGAAAAAGACATGGAGGGGGGGGACGCGCAATAGTGCCGCTTTCATTATTGCCACCCTCGAATTAGTGCCGCCAAACCGGCAGACACAGGTTCTGCCACGTGTCATGCATGACGTCGTCATCGGCCACTCCTCATGCGCCTCAGCTCAATTGGTGACGTGATGACCCTGACTCAAAGACCCTAACATGACTCCTGAAAAGATCGCCGAAGCGAAGCGTACGCGCCTTACGATTGCACAGAAAATCGAGGTTGGGCATCTGCTGCAGGTCGGGAATGCGAATACCACAGTTATGCGTCAGTTCAAAATTTCAGGGCGAACTATCCGAAACATCAAACGATCTCTTCCTTCACTCCAACAAATTGTGACCAACACCGCTACAACGCTCGGAACAAAGACTTTGCACTCTGCGATGTGGAGGAATGGATTGAGATCGAGACTAATGAGCTTGTGGCAGAAGCTTCTATTAGTGATGCTTGCAATTCAATACATTATTGTGGAGAGCTACAGAAGCAGTCTGCCAATGATGCTATGATGGATGATTGTGTGGCAGAAGGCGAGTGTGAAATTACGGAGAGGCGGGCCGTACCGAGTGCTGTAGTGTTAGCAAGGTTGTTTGGGTCTTTGGAGAGTCTGGGTGTGGAGTGCGATGTGAGCAATGCCTTATCGCACTTGAGGTCTGCAAAACGAGCTTTTCTAGAAGCTGGGCATGAGAGACAGGGTCAAAGCCAACAACAGCAGACTCTAATAACAGAGTTCTGGCCGGGTAGTGATTCTGCTTTCTGATAGTGCCGATCCGAATTAGTGCCGTATTATTAGTCCCTACACAGGGCGGCACTAATGCGTAGGGTCGACTGTATTGTTTTGTGAGGATGGGGAATGGACGATCGCCTTTCACACGTGTACAAGAGGACGATGCGTTTTCGGACCGAAAGCGTGTGCAACCAAAATGCGCGGGAAACGATCTTTTTTGAAATATGGAGGGGAGCAATCCCTCTCAGCCTTCAACAAGCATCCTGGTCCCCGTTCTTATTCCATTTGGCCTGAGGTAAGGCTAAAGACTCACGGGGACGTTGCCAAGCCATGCCAGGCCTCGAAGCACAACCTGACGAATTCTTTCTCGCCGAGTTTGGGAGCAGTGATCTCTCATCCCGCCTCTGGCGCGGGGGATTGCGAGCAGATGAAAAAGGATACACTTGCCTTGCCAGCACGCGCGCGTTAGCGAATGCACTGAAAGATGGACTTGATGTACGGGCGCCCAGCGGCGCAGTTGAGGCTGTCATCAACGACATCGAGACGTGTTGGAACGACACGGCTCGCATGCGACGCGCTTGTCAGAGGATGGAAGGCCCGGAAGCCAGGAATGCGTCAACCATGTCAGTTTCGCTGGCGAAGCTTGTACTCTCTATTGACGTCTTTCAGCCTGCCATGGTGACTTGCATCGTGAATAAGATTTCTGAGTTTGGAGAAGAGTCGAATGCTGAGAACAATATCGCTACGATTTTGCTTAATCAGCTGAGGTGGCTAGACTTTATTGTCGATGGGCCCGCCTTGTGTGAGAGCCTTCTGTCGATTGTACCTATCGTTTCCTATTCCGTGCAGCGAGCACTCATCGAGGCTCTTCCTGAAATTCTCGATGATTCATCCCGTGAGGTGGCCGTGACGGAAATGATAAGAATATTGGAAGAGAGTCCGTCATTGATGGGTTCTGTCGTTGACGCCATAGGAGCTTTAGGTGTGAACGATGCTCGGCTTCCGGATGTCAACGCCTCCATATTGTCAACCCTTAACGCTGCCAATCGCGACATGCTTCCTGTTAGTCTGAAATATCTCTTGCGTACGTGCCCCCCGAGTCTCCTTTCCTCCACCGTTAGCGCCCTTCGTCACACTCTTGCGATGCCTAGCTTGGGTCCAGGACCTGGACGTCTTTCTTTGGATGCCGTCAAGTCTGGTTTGCGCATGAAGAAGCAAATCGCAGACCAAGTGCTAAAGGTCCTGCGCGGCATCGACAAGCCCTCGGACCACAAACCGTCAGACTTTTGGCTCATAATTGCCCTCTTTGACTCACCGATGCATCGCAAGCCAGCAGAGATTTTGTTTCGCAAGAAGGCCGCCAAGGCCGTGTTCTCCAAAGCCCTTATCGATGCTGCTTTGGCCCCGTTCGCAGACGCTTTCGGTGGTCTTACTCACAGGCTGTTGTACATTGCAGGAATTGCTCTGAAGTCTTCTGAGTTGGGAGCACGGAGCACAGGGATTACTCTGTACGCCCTAGTTTTTCAACTCTTCCCGGATGGCAATGTCAGACGGAATATCGTCATGGCTCTTCTGGACCACACAGGAACTCGAAAAGCCCAGGAGGTGGACGCCGCTCTCGAAGCGCTTGTTGTGATAGCTCGTGAGAATGAAACCAACCGCGCCCTTTTGCCTCACTCAGCTGTGATTCAAGGTCTTCTTGACTTTCTGGAATTTTTCTCGGATTCCCAACTACGATCAATATGGACGATTCTTGGGTATTTGTGCAGGGCGTCGTCGGCGAAAGTGATACATGAAAGTAGTTCTCGAGGTGGGGAGCGAAAAAAGAAAACGAATTCTCAGCAGCAGAAGGATGCAATCATGCATGCTGAGGAAGAAAACTGCGCAGGAGAATCTGAATTGGCCATGTTGGAGATACTTCTTCGGAAGGAGCTCACACACGTTGATACTTTCTACAGACGTATTGGTGTGTTAGGGGCGTGCACGATGATAAAAGTCCTTGGAAATTCCGTCGAGAACAACATCCTGTCCATGATGCTAGACATTGGAAGATCACACCCGCTTAGTCAAGCTTTAGCATTTGATGAGCTGGCGAGGGTATTCAGCGACGGTACACCTACATCGAAAGATACGGCTGAATTCATAAGAAAGACTGTCTCCAACGTTTTTGAAAAGAAATATATTCGTGACAGGGATACGTTGGAGAACCTCCCAACTGTCAATGAGGTACTTCCTGCTGAGCTCTTTGGTAACCTAGAAGGTGATGACGTCGAATTTTGTTTCTCTATTGCTGCGCTCGCTAGAACTGGTGAGACCCTCAAGGATAGTCAAGATGCTGTACGCGCCATGGTTCCGAATCTCCGCCTCTTATGCGTTATGACTGCCAGCAGATATGAAGGATCTCTATCCGAGATCGATGCCACTATTGGAGCTCCGCTGCATATGGCAGTGGTTCCCTCCGAACAGTCCATAGCGAACCTCCCTACACGGGCAAAAGGCGATTTGTTGCTGAGTCTTTTCACAGCCCACGGATGGGTTGTTGAACTTCTGAACGGCTTTTCAGATCAGGAGAGCACAGAGATGAAAGCGAAATGTATCAAGAGAGTGGATGATCTGCTAACCCTGAGCAATCAAATATCACTCTGTGTCACTCACATACCGCTTTGGAAGGAGGTAATCTTTGATTCATACAGTGGAAGTCGATGCGGCCCCGCACAACAACGGAAAGACGAGTTTAGACGGAAGGCCGGCAAAGGCTCTACAGGGAGTCGCGTCTTGCGAGAATCCCGAGAGTTAGGTGCGAAAGGACAAGAATGGCTCCCATTTGCACGTCAATTAGATGCAACAGCATTGTCTCTGATCCGAGTGACAAGTCCAGTATCTTGGCGTTTCACTGAGGTTGAAAGTGAGTGCGGGAAGGAGGGCAATCCAGTGACGGAAAGCGTCAGACTCTCATCAAGAGGACTGCTTCACTTACTCTCTGAGCTTGCTGTGCACATTGAAAAAATTGTGGGAGGGGAGTTTCGCGACCCCAATGCCATTGGCGTAGTTTTGTTTCGGTCATCAAATTCAGCTGCAAAGAATGTGGAGATGGGAGGGTCGTCTGCGGAAGCTTCCACGAGCTTTCGTCTAAAGAACTTCACGGCATTGCAGACCCCGTTGACCGCTCTGCCCTCTCAGATCCGGCGATGTTTAGATAAGATACTTCCAAATGGGAATGACTCTGCAGAAAGTGATTCAACGATTGAGGTCAATAGGAAAAGTATTGAGCTTTGTTTGAGATGCCTGGCGGAGGCTCTGAACTCAAAAGCTGTTGCAGACCCTGCGGCCGCAGAATTTCTCTTTACAGTTCTGGGTTCGATCAGACTTGATGGCAGTCCCCCTGTGGAGCCATCAGATCCCCTTACTTCAGAGGACATTCATATTGCTGCGAGAGAAGCCTTCGGGCAGCTGCGTGTAATGCTTCGAGAAATAATGGCAGTTGACGAAAATCAAGAAGATGATGACGAGCAACGGGGGTGTGCGGATGCCATCGGATTCGTGGCTTGTTGTTCGATTTTAGGGGTATTGGATTCTGTTTATGGACATTGTTCCGAAATGGATCAAAAGAGATTAGGACCTCAGTTCAGTGAGAGTGCAATCTCCGTAATCAGCCACAGATGGGATATTGCTTCGTTGCGATCGCGGAGGACGCAGAAACTTATCCCTGGTATAGTCAAAATATACGTGCAAACATCTACCGATCCGTTTAGGACCGCTGAAGATCTTCGTTTGAAGGTGGTGTCAATGACGGAGAGACAAGCCACGCTCCAGAACAAGCCCTTGGAGACGCAGAATGCAGATGGATCTTCTCAGCGTGGTGCAAGCGTCTTAGGGACCCTCACGGAGCAAACCGTAAATGCATTCACAATAGCAATTTTGGAGCAATATATTTGGCTGTTCAAGTCTTTCCGGCCACGTTCTTTTGAGGACCCTGAAGACGCCTTTCAGAAAATGGCAGAGTTTATGAGAACTGAGCTTCCATTATATACCCTTGCTCGTCAAAACCAAAGGATGCTTGGACCAGTAATGCGGGCCGGGCGCACGTTCGTGGAACTCTTTCTTAAGTCTTGCCTACCGTTTCTAAAAGAAAACTTTAAGGAACATCGCAGTGCTGTTGTACAGATATGCAAAGCGCACCAGAAGCCGACGAGAGTTCTCCAAACTTTTTGTGCTCACAGCAAATTCACTCGTGACTCCTCGCTGACAGGCTTGGTCCCGCCATTGCGGAAATCTTTAGAACTGCTGCTGTACCGTGTTAAGGACCTTATGCAGTCACACAATGCCACCGATGCCTTCCAACTAGGAAATCTGAAACATCGAGATATCAATGGGGATGTCCTCAACTCGCAGCACCTACAATACAAGAGTGAATCCGAGAATGAAAGTGAATACAGCAGCGACGAAAGCGACGGTGATAATATGGATCAACCAATTGCACATCTGCCAAGGCTCGGTAATGATTCTGAACGAAAACAGAAGAAACCGCTAGGAAAATCTACGGGTCGACTAAGCAGAAGGAATAACTCCAAAATCCGGAAGGGACAGGCTGAAGCGAAGGGACAAAAAAGAAGAAGCGCTGAGATTGGCACACAGCATCTCAGAGGCGAAAATGAAATTTCCGCCACAAGAGCCGAGGCGGCCATTGGTACTGAGCATGTGGCTCTCAACGACGATGAGGTGGCTGAAGATCAAGTCTCTCGGACACAGCCAAAGCGAAGGAAGAAACGACGAATCACCTATGAAAGTGATGACGAGCGACCTCGTAACCCGCTGATTGATGATGAAGCTGGTTATGGATCTGGCGACGAGGACGACAATGACATTGGAGATCTCTCCCAATTTATTGTGTTTGGAGACGAAGAAGAGGAAGAATAAATGGCATGGCTGGAACCCAGGGGAAAAGACTGCTCACATCACATATTCAGATGCAGTGGTCCTTTGCTTTTGAGAAAGTGTCTCGAAGGGCGTCCCAATGAATTGTATTGCTACTGTCTTGTCGTTCGGGACGACATCCGTAAATGATCGTGAAAGATGCAAGACTCTAGACAGCTGTGCGAACTCTTGAGGGCTTCACACTGTTGAGCCATGAGGGCATCGTGAGCCGCATCCGACCGCACTGGAGCACATTTGTGATTGAGCCCGGACACGCGAGCAGAGCAACAGATTTCGATCTGCGAGTGATGTCAGTGTCAGCATGTATGGTAGGGCAGGCAAGTCATTGCAAAAAGTAAGTGATTATGATGCAAACGCCTCTTGTGTTTCGATATTTTTCAGTTGAACGGAATTGAGGAAGGATCGCAGTATCCTGCCGCAGGTGGTGCCTCGACTTTAACATACGCCAACTTACTCGAGAATCTAGTTCCACGCGTTCCCTTTTTACTTGCTCAGCGACCATTTTTTAGAGTCTACTGTGACTGTGAAAACCGCTCTATATCCCGCGGTACCGCAATTGTCTGAACGGCATCTCTTCCGTTGCATCTTGCGAGTCTCATCGAGAGCCCTCGGTCCACGCAGAGCTCCCAAGTCAATACTCTAAAGCTTGAGTGGAGACACCAGCATGAGGTCCACCCCTCTCGGCTTTGGCTTTGCTTCGTTGGCGTGTGGCGCCATCTCCAGCAGCTTCCGAATGACCGCCGGAAATTTGGAGCAGGCGGAAGGACGTGCCAGCCAGGTTCGATCGGAAACCTCGACACCACCTCCGCTCGCTCGGAAAGTCGAGAACAGACCTGAACTTGTCGGTGGCCTTCCACTCTGGCTCACGATGGGAGCCATGACGCAACTTAAACGTTGGGCCGAGATGTTAAACTTTCGGCCAGGGCTGAATCTGCGAGCGCGCAGAGTTGAGAAAATGGAGAATATGATCGTGAGCGGCATTTCCGAAACTCCAGACCTTCCAGTCGGAGCAGCTCTGCGACGAATCGCGGACGCTATGGAAGAAGAGCTCGCGTGTTTGCGCTTGTCTCTCGCTTCGGCAAAAGCGGAGTTGTCGCATGCAAAAGCAGAGACAACTTCTCTGCGAGAACAGCTCGGTTTCTTCAAGTTGAGAAATGCTCGGGCAGGAAAGTCTAAAGCTGCGCAAGCGATGTCCTCCACTGTATCGCAGTTGCGGTTGTTGTTATGTAAGGAGCAGACACGTGCTGCAGCGGCAGAGAAAAAGTTGGCAGACTTAGAAGAACGTCTGCAAGCTCTTGAAACAAGAAACAGTATGGTATTCGGTGATTCGGTAAAGCTATCGGCGATGTATCTATCGGTTGTGGCAGTGTTTGTTGGTTATCTGATGCAACAACCTTACGGCCCGCAGATCCTTGGGCGCCTTTTCTCTGCGAACCATTAAGCCCCAGTTTGCAGATACGACTTCGAGTGACCTGTGAACGCCGGCACCGCTCTTCGGAAAATATATTCTCTAGTTATGAGAAAATGAAGTATGGTGAGGCGGTGCGTTGTCGAGAAAAAAAAAACTGCGACTGGGTCGGGGCACAGAAAGCGGATATACTCGCGGTCTTATACTAAACGTGTAGAAGTGAGTTGTATATTATATACAGGGTGCAGACAGGCTTCGATAAATGATTTTACTGTACTTCGCTGTGTGTTGTGTATTACATTTACATAGAACCTTTCCTATAGACACGTAGTCAGAGACTGCCCGCTCGCCCCCTTTCAAAACTAGTACTCACCCCTACCGTTCAGAAGTTAAGTGTCGCGGTGCCACCGTCAGCAAGTGTTCCGTGGCAGGTAGCGTGAGAGCCATACCTCGCGCGCCTATCACGTCATCTTTCCGATACTCTATGTGACAATGCCTCAAAAATGTCGATGAGGGTGCCGGCGGATATCTGCCTCCCCGACATGGGAAACCGATAGCTTCCCCGGTCGCAGAATTAGAGCATTTATGGGCCAGTCCTCGCAACGACTTCAGCATCCATGGCTGGCAGCTCCTTTCGCTCCCCATTCTCATCCAGCTCTGCAAAAGCCTTCCGTGTTTTCTTCGTGACAATGATGCTGACAACAACCATGGACACCGAACACAGGACTTTGAGCGAGATGCCCAGCCATCCGCCCCTCACAATCCCTCCGCCAACGCCGATCCCTACGTCCTTCGCCGTCGCGCCAACTAAAACGAGATTAGAAATGCTCGGCGCGATCCCCACTATCGTGCCAAGCAAATAATGCTCAAACCCGACGCCTGTCAGACTGAGCAGATAGTTTAGCAAAAACCCCGGAAATGGGCTCAGCCGCATGAGCACGACAAACTTCCACCCGCCATTCTTCCCCGTATCCGCGAGCACTGTCTTTAATTTCGGCGCCCGCTCCAGCCACCGAGTCGCTCTCTCATGAAGCACTCCCCGGGCAAGAGCGAAGGCGGTGGCTGCGGCCGCAAGCTTCGATGTGAAGAGCGCAAGGAAAGCGGGCAGCGGGCCCAAAACAGCGCCCGCGCCAATCATAAGACCCATGTTGGCCGGGAAGCAGAAGAGCACAGTGAAATAGTTGATGGCGGCTAGAAGCAGGCCTCCACGGACAACGCCCAATTGTTCGACGTGCGCGTTGAGCGCGGCGAATAGGGCGGACAAGTTGACGTACTTCGACACCAGCACTGACAGACCGGCCAGCAGAACAACAGCGGCAACTACCAGAGGCTTTCGTGACAGCAACGGAGACACCGGCGGCGGGCTAGTTGGCGGGGCTGATGCAGGGGGCGATGTGTTGTGCATGCGAGACGACACCATGTATGGACATGCAAGGCGGTGCCATAGCACAGAGCGGGCCGCGCGCGCTGGTCGAGGATGACATGACACTCCTGGGAAGGCGCTGCGGAGCAAATGAGATTGCCTTCGAGGCTGTCGGGAATTGAGGTGCAGGACAGGAAGAGGTGGTACGAAGGCCATAGTACTCGTGTAGCAGAAGATGTCCTGGCATTTCGGCTGCGGTCGGATGTGGTCGTTTTTATAAGGAGGGCGTTGTGTCAGTCGAGCAGGAGATTCAACCTCAACGGCCATGTCCAGCAATCATATATATTTCCAACCACAAATCCCTGATCTGACGCCCCACATCCGCCAGAAGTCTCGCCCATCCGCGTTCTGGCACTACGATGCCAGCCCTCCCCGCCGTCCTCCTCCGCAACGCACTCGCCGGTGCCATCAGCTACGCGGGTGCCTTCGTCTGGACGCGCGTCGTCTCCCGTCTCTCCACCTCTGGCGCGCTCCCGGCCCGCCTGGCGAGAAAGCTTTCCCACATCACCACCGCGCCCTTCTTCCTCCTCACCTGGCCATTGTATGCACCGGGCCCAGCTGCGCGATGGGTCGCCGCCGTAGTGCCGCTCTCCTTCGCCGCGCGCATCGCGCGCGCCCCGTCCCGTGACGCCTTCGCGTCGGCTACAGCTCGCGGCTCCGACCTACACTCGGAGGCGGGCGGGCTCATGGCCTACGGGCTCGCCGTAGCTTTGATCACGGCCCTCGGCTGGAGGCATGAAGCCGCGACGTACGTCGCCGCTGCCGCGCTGGCGTGCGGCGACGGCGCTGCAGATGTCGTGGGCGGCGCCGTCGGCGGGCCGGTCATCCCGCTGCCGGCGAGGGACGGGAGGAGGAAGACCGTAGCGGGGAGTGTGGCGTTTGTGGCAGCCACCGTGCTGGGGAGTCTGGGAATGCTGAGAATGGCTCGCGCAGTTGGGTTTGGTGTGGCGCATGTGGCGAAGAGAGAGCTTGTGAAAATCGCGGCCTTGGCTGCAGCGGTGGAATTGGCCCCGGTTGAGGATAACCTTATCGTGCCGCTCACCGCGTTTTTTGCCACCAGGCACGTTCTGTCGCAGCGGTGGTGGGTTTTCTAACTGTGTACTTGTGCACTGAGTTCATGGACTCGGGGGTCGATGCGGCCTTTTTCTGGCGGTGTTCACGTCTGAGCTGTATCGTCATTTTCAGTCAATAGTTGAACAGTTTGTTGACAGGCGAAGTCTGAGCTTTACAACTTGGCTGCTGCTCTACTCTATCATCATCCTTTGCAGCTCCGACTTACCCTTCCAGTTTTGTTGGGCTCCTCATCCACTTGTTGAGACATCCTCTTGAGCCAGGGAGTTCCGGCATTGTCATGACAAGCACTCCAGCTACCTTTCTTTTTCTCCACTGAACTCTTCTGCTAAAGCTCTTCCTCGTTATAATGTACAACCTTCAAGGCCTCATAACGGGTCTAACTGTGTCGCACCTCAAGCCTTGAAATTCTCTTCAAAGTCCTTTCGTTGTACAGCTCCCCATGTTTTAAACAGTTGCTTCCTTGCATATTGCAATCATGCTATCCGCTCTCAGAGGGAGAACAATATCGCAGGTCTTACTTTTTCGTGGCCTAAAACGCCGTAGCATGAACGTGGCACACACACAAACGGTTGCAAGTTCATACTCAGCATCTCCGTGGCCTCTTGCAGGCGTGGACGCACACTTTCGGTTCAGGGACACACGGTATTAGTTTTGCATATGTGATGCAGACAGAGTTTGAGGGGTGGTCACACCCACTTCATTGTTTTTCACACACAGTGTCTCTAGTGTCTATTGGACCATTGTTCTCCAATGAGGACGTTTTTCGACTTATTTTATTCTTGACTTTCGCTTCCGCAACAAGAAAGAAAAAGATACCCGCGCCACCGTATTTGGCTTCTAACTTGGGGCCAGAAAGAACTTTCTGAGAATTGCTTGTTCTTCCTGGTTGTTTTTCTAAAAATCTAGATGTCTGCAAAAGAAGCTTTTTAAACCACCTTAAAACCGCATGTAAAATAACTTCGAAACCAAAAACGCCAGATTAAAAAGGCGACTTGGTACTCAATCTGCATTATGCTCTTAAGCTTTCTGCGTATTCAAAGCTGCCATCCCGGTGTTCTACAGAATGCTATTGCCGAAAACAAGCACGTTAAGGAAATAGTGTTTAAGGTAGCTTTTTGAATGTTAAATTTAATTTATATATTTTTGCAAAATCGGTCCTTTTTGCAAAAATTTATTTTATTGACCAAAAACATTTTCACCTCCGACAAGTTGAACTTGGTCTATCCACAGCAGGATGTCCGCACATATTCACAATGACTCAGTATATCAGTCTCAAACATAGCTGAGATTCTGGTTAACCATGTAACGGAATGAGGGCTTAAAACATCCCTGTATCCTTTTGAAGGGTACGCAGGGTACATTTGCACATGAAAACCCTGAAAAACAAAAAAGGCCTGTTTTTCATTCTGCCACGATCAGCAGAAATGAGCGTCTTGTTTTCCGAACAGCATCCCTTGACGCTTCACTAGCTAGGTGGTGGGTGAGGATACATACCCTTCACGTGATGAGACATGACACCACGTTTCTCCCTCGTCCTTTTCGCAGCTGTCGCGTCTTCGATCATCTTCTTGTCGGCGGCTCAGCTAGGATTGCCGGCGTCGAATGATGCTTTGAACAACACTGACACGCTCGACCTTTCGGCTGCGCTTGGGCCTATCGTAATCAACGCCGACGGTAGCACGTCGCGGATCGCAAACTGGCACGATCTCACCCCGCAGGAACAGGAACGCACTAAGAAACGCATCGTAGAGCGAAATCGGAAACGGCTGAAAGAGCTGCGCTCAAATGATGAGCACAGATCGGAAGTTGAGAACCGAGAGGAACTCTAAATAGGCTCTATTCCCCGGCTTACTGGACGTGTATTCACGTGATATATGATCAGAGGCTGTTTTCGATCAATCTCAGGCCTCGTTTGTGTTCTATGTCATGTCACCATGACGCCTGGATACAATTAGTTCTAATGAATATAGCCAATACCTTTGACATGCGAAGACAAATTACATGTCGCTCGAAGTTCGCAAGCGTTTATTGACGGCTTGTTTATTTTTGGATCCTCATGATGAAGTTCAAGCAACTGCCTTTTTTCGATTCGGAAAACCGTCCAAATGCCATGTCCTTTGCCCTCTTCACTCCATTCGATTTTTTGTATGCGAGTCCTTCATGAAGCTGACTTTTTAGTGGCGCTAGGTTTTGATCGTTCTCTGTGAACAGCCATTTTCTTCAGGGCTCAGAATACAGTTTGTGTATTCTGAGCCCTGAAGAACGGAACAGACGTATTCCAATATTCTCAAGTTGGTTTCTAACACGTTCTGTTTGCTAAAAATCGCACCAACCATTTTGACGGAATGAAACGACGTAGCAAGAGGATTTAGCTTTCGAAACAAATTTCCTTCAGTTTGCAGAACCGCGTTTCCGAAACCATACGTATCTCCTCTAGCCGCGCGAAAGTAGGAACAGTGCCGTTCAAGAATCTGTTTCAGCATTCCAAGCTCTCTTAATGTACTTCTTGGTCAGGGAGAGAAGGGATTGAGAAGCGATTGTGGCCAGCACGGAATTGTCGCAAAACTATAAGCGAAGGAAGAAAACCTTTATCTGTGGTTGTCCTGGCGAACACCCTGAGAGGGATGATTGCTTGCATGACTTTGTTTTTAGTAAGTGGTTGACAAACAGCCATTGTCACAGTAGTGCCAGATATTTCTTCTCCGTCGATCCAATGTACTCTACCAGATGCTACTGCTCCGATCGCCGTACCAATGCCATTGTGATTTTAGTTCGGTGGGACCATATGGATTTGTTCAGATTATAAAGAAATAAGGTGGTGCCTGTTTTGCGTCAAATCTAAAACATCGAGTCATCGAGTCATTAGATGTTCTCATCTCAAACGACCAAGACAATGAAAATCTGTCATCTGATCTTGACACGTCACAGTGTACGGTACGTACCAGAAGATGGTGAGGTGGCAAATGCATCACTACTACAAAACTTGTACAGTATACATGAAACGGAGTGATAGGTGGACGAGATATTGCAGATAAGCAAACAAAGACAATCAGTTTTACTTCAGTTTCATCTATATGCTTTCTATTTTCTTACTGCACTAAGCCATGTGCCCACGTTTTGAAGAAGCTGTTACAATAAGAGCGACTTCAATGCACAGTATATTGATCGAGAAGACAGCACATCCTTGGCCGTTATGAGATGACCTGTGGTCTGGCTTCAAATATTTTACGTTAGTCGCAACCCAGAGGTCCATCCGTCGCGTGAATTAGGATCGCTAGTAAAGCTTCAGTGCAGTACCGGCGCTTGGTGAGATTTAATTCTTTTGCAATTAGACCTGGCATGGCCAGAGAATAGCGGTGGGGTAAATTCTTCGCAGAATAGTCAAAAGTAAGAATAATGTTATGGTGGCGACTCAAGAAGGGAAGAAGTGCCATAAATGAAAGCGTTCTCGCGTGATCCTCCGTTGGGTCACGTAGGCTTGTTTTTAAAGGATACGTCTCCCCCGCATCCTACAGTAAAGTTTATGTGCAGGTTTTCGAGATGGATCTGGATCCACCTTCGAGCTTTGTTGTCACTGTGTACTGTATGGACGCCATCTGTAAAAAAAAGCAACTTGCTGCGTCGCTTGTAATTGTCGATCTTTCCACATGGCGTGGGACGTGTCTTATGGAAATAGCCTACCTGGGGAGCAGATATGTAAAGGCTTATGATGCCTGTGGACGAAGGAAATGAAAGTGCACTGAGGGCTCTTCGTGAGAAATGTGAAAGACGTTGTTTTCGGAGTGGATGTTATGATGTGTCGCGAGGGTTTGTGAGAGATCGTGTCTTACATGAAAGAGTTGCAAGCACTACAAAGCCGCGCAGAGACTGAAGAGATTGCTGCTCGGAGACGCGACCTGTCTACGAGGATCCTGTCGGGGTTGAGGCGCTAGACAGGCCATCTTGTCGGGCCCCTCGTCTTACCGGGTTGGGTGGGACGCACTACTTTTCGTAGAAGAATTTGCATCTAGCTGAGCGGTGAAGCTTTGTGGATTTCATGACGAGCACGGGGACTTGAATCGATTACAGAGGCGACGTGTTTTGGGAAACAAACTCTCAACGAATCGGGACAATATGACAGTGGGTGACGTCCCTTGCGAGATAGACTGCGGATTGTGACGTTATCGTCAGCTGCCACTGTATGCAATTCTGAACACTCATTTATGCGCCTGGAAAGCGCCCGGACTTCGATGCTGCTGCATTCCAAGGTCCCTTGCTAGTTGACTTCAAACAGTCCTCTCGGAAGAGCTGGGCTTCGTCATGGAAGGCCATCATGATGAAGTCGATGTGGAAAAACAGCCGACAATATCTGACCATAAACCACCCAGAAGTAACCAAAAAACAAATCCACTTTCCAGTTTCTACGATGCGACGGGACCTTTCCCCCGCCTCTCGCCAACAGGCAACAACTTGTTCCTACCATCACAACCCGCACGCCTCACATGCGCGCACCACCGCCGCCCTTTCATGCCCGTAGCCAACGGGCACCGCGTGTCCACGCGTGCTGCCGCAGTCCTGCATTCCCGCATCCTCCGCGCGCTCAGCAGGCCTGCCCGGGCTGGAGATTGGAGCAGGACACCCGCCCCTCCTCATGAAGGCGTGCGCACGAATGAGGTGTAGAAACCAAGCTGCCCGCGACCTCAAACGCGCTTGTTTCCAACGCACGTGCCACTCGGGGGGGCTCCCCCTCGCTCGAGTCGGGGATTTTTTTTTCCAGCCTCCCCGCACTGGCCGGATGAGAGTGACCGCGCGCAGTCCCGTAGTGACTAGAGAGCGAGACCCATGCGGCGCGTGCATATCTCATGCGCTAGTGCTGCAGGCTGCGTACCGAAGCACGCTCGCACGCCCTAGCGAGTTGCTTTCTCTGAAGATGGAAGACGCCTTTGGTGGCGGGCAGTTTGTCCCACAGCGTGAGTTGCTGGACCAGGTCCGCATGTGGAGGCGAGGATATAAAGACGCGGAGCGGGGCGGCGGTGAGTGTGTATCAGAGGAACATCGGCAGGTGCTCGTCGCGGCTGGCAGGAAGATGAAGCGCTTCATGGAGAGACTGTGCAAGGGCTTCTGGGGGCGCTCCCCGGACACGGCGAATATCTTGTACGGCTACCATCTGCTCAGCGTGTACATGAGTCAGCAAGCACGGCAGGGCGCGTTTTAGAGCGAGCCATCGTGAGGACAAGACCCAAGTTGAAGGCCGTGCGGCGATGGTGGTTTGGCTTTGCGCTATTGTAGTCTCGACTAAGTCAAGACCAAGCCTGCAGTTCCACGTCGCGGACGCTTGTATCGCCGAAAGACCTCTTTATAGTTTCGGCCAGTTCGCAGATGGATGATCTTTTTTCGCAACATCCGAACGGTTCCAAGACCGAAAGGCTGTGCTGAGAAGAAAATGTGTCTCACATTGCGTGAGATGCAGTAAGAAATTAGCAGCGGGCGGTTTGTGTAAAGTGCGTGGGATATGCACTTTGATACGCTCTGCGCTGCTCCACTAAGTTTCGCGTAGCCCATTGTTCCACTGGGGATGATGTTGAACATGACTTCATGCTGAATAGTGTATCTGTAACTCACTCATGTAAATTTTCATCTTGTGCTTTCGCTGCACATGTATTCATGTCGTCTTGTCGCTCATATTACATCAAGCGGCGTTTTAGCACCAGACCCTGTTCATGCCTCTCATACGACCTGCGCATCAAGGAAATGAATTCAGACGACCGCCAAGCCAACTACCAAGCGTATTCATAACTGTACCACACCGCAACCAAACAATCGCAAGAGGGATGCGAAAAAAGACCCCACCGCGTCTTCACTTCCCTTTTTCCATGATCGACACGCACGCCCACCTGACCAGCCCGGCCTTCATCTCCGACCTCCCCATCGTCCTCACGCGTGCCCGCACCACCGGCATAAGCTCTATCATCTGCGTCTCAGAGACCCTCTCCGACGCGCACGCCGTCCTCAACCTAACCGCGGCGCACCCGGGCTTCCTCCACCCGGCCCTGGGCCTGCACCCCGAGCACGTGACCACGCTCGCCCCTGCGCAGCTCTCCGCGGCCCTGTCCGGCATCACCTCTCTCCTCCAAACCACGCCAGCGGTCGCCATCGGCGAAGTCGGCCTGGACTACACGCCGCGCGTGCTCTCCCTGGCCGCCTCTGCCGCAGACGCCAAGCGCCTGCAAGCGGACGCCTTTGCTCACTTCCTCTCCATGTCGCAGCAACTCGCGCTCCCGCTCTCCGTACACAGCCGTGCGGCCGGGCACCACGCGCTGGCTCACGTCGTCGAGGCCGCGCGCCGCGCACCCGTCGCAGTGTGCATGCACGCCTTCGACGGCCGCGCCGTGCACGCCGAGCGCGCCCTCCGGAGCGTCCCAGAGGGCCTCTACTTCTCCGTCCCGCCGTCCGTCGTCAGGGACGACCAGCTGCGAAAGCTCGTCCGCCGCGTCCCTACCGAGAGGCTGCTGCTAGAGAGCGATGCCCCAGCACTCGCACCGAGCCGGGGGGAGCGCAATGAGCCGGCTAATCTTGTCAGGGCGGCCGAGATTATCGCGGAGGTCAAGGGCGTCGACGTTGCTGCCGTACGCCAAACGCTTGCGGAGAACACGGAGCGTCTATTTACAAAGGTGACACCAACATTCATAACGTAAGGCACTCCGTACGTACCAAAACGTTGCCCCACCGGCGCGGTGACGACGCTTACGGTGTACCCGTGGCCACTGCATCATCCGAAAACGAGTCCAAGATGGTCAAGCGGCCGTCCTGGTCGGCCATATCCAAGACAAATGGCTCGACGGGGACGCTGTCTCCATCGACAGTCAAATAGTCACCGTCCAAATGCTCAAACTCCAACCTAGT
This sequence comes from Chondrus crispus, assembly GCF_000350225.1. Classification (NCBI taxonomy): domain Eukaryota; phylum Rhodophyta; class Florideophyceae; order Gigartinales; family Gigartinaceae; genus Chondrus; species Chondrus crispus. Next base: position 73,395 of record NW_005178923.1, read on the forward strand.
GGCCTTGTAGTACTGGACACCATCGACCTTATACAGAAATGAGCCATCCTCAGCGGACATCAACATGCGAACCATGTCCGCCCGCCCCATTCCCTCCCGCACGACGACGACGTCAAACACGCCGGTCTCCGTGAGGCTCGCCTCGGGCAGCAGCTGAAAACCTTCGCCGACAAAGTGGGAGTTCCACGCTACGACCATGGCGAAGCCGCCCTCCAACACATACTCTCCCCCCACGCACTCTCCCATGCCTTTCAGCGGCCCCTTCCCCGCGGCCTTCCTCTTCCCCTCAATCTCCCTCACAACTGTCTCCTGCTTCCCCTCATCAACCGCAATGCGCATCCTCCCGCGCACAACCCTCCTCCTCAGAATGCCCCACACCGCGCCCAGCTCAAAGCGCAGGCCGCCCAGAAAGCGAATCGGCTCCGTCCCCTGGTCGACATCCGCCGTGAAGCCCCACTGCACGCCGCCGACGGCGACCCTCTCCCTCCCGCCGGCCTGATACCTCAGGACGGCCATGGGCCTCCCGGCGCGGCCCCTCCTGAGCGCGTGGACGACGTTGAGCGCGGCGTGCTCGACGGACGGCAGCCCCAAGCTGGCGGCCACGGCATTTCCAGACCCGGCCGGCACGACTGCGAGCGGCGGCGGCGGCGCGCCCGCGCCCCTCGGGCAGGCCGCGCACAGCCCCCGCACGATCTCGCTGAGCGTGCCGTCGCCGCCCACGCTGACGACGGCCGCAAAGGCGGCCAGACCGTCGGCGCGGCGCGCCGCCACAAACTCGGC
>NW_005178923.1:74200-118884 GCF_000350225.1 Chondrus crispus
GTCGACACGCGGCCCGAGATTCGGTTCTCCCGCACGAGCACGCGCGCCGCCGCGGGCAAGGGCGAGGGCGAGGGCGCGGCGAGCTCGTGGCGGACGAGAGAGCGTGACGGCCAGAGAGGCGGCAGACAGGCGCGCGGGGAAGGCTCGGCGTAGTAGATTAGCGACGGGGCTTGCGAGGAGACCTGCCGCCACGGGACGAGGAACTCGCCGTCGTGCGAGGGGCCCAGGGACATGTCGGAGGGGAGACGGGTTGGGAGGGTGGGGGTATGGATGGCGGGAGTGAGGTGAACTGCCAGTTGTTTAGTTAAAGGTATATGACTTTGGTGGTTTGGGGATCGGAGCACTGAATTGAAGCGGCCCTCAGAGTGGGTAACTCTCGGGACACTGCAGTTTTCTGTACATAAATCGGGACACAGGAAGGTGGGGCTGCACGGATTAGAAGTTTGCACGCACGGTTCGGTATGTACGGTACGCTTCGAAGTGCACGCTTAAGAAGGGGTGTTAGAGCGTCTTCGAGTGCTCGTTGCCGTCTTTTGACTAGTACCCGTGGTAGTGCACGCTTAAGAAGGGGTGTTAGAGCGTCTTCGAGCGCTCGTTGCCGTCTTTTGACTAACCAACGGGTACCGTTGCCTCATGCTTGTCCTTCGTCCCTGCGTCTTCAAAGACACAACGCAAACAGCACATCCGCATTCCCGCGCACACTGCTCCACATGTTCAGTGCAGCCGTCTAACAAGGGCCGGTCGGATAGACACTACCAGTGGTGCCTGTGCAGCTGTGATTAGTGCAAACCGTCAATAGTGCAGGTCAAAGCCGCTTGTCACGACTTTCGACACACGTTTGCAGCCTACATTTCTTCAAGTAAAGCTACGCTGGAAAAAGTGATTGGCGAGATCTTCCCTTAAGTAGTGCAATACGCCAATAGTGCACTATTTCACCGCGTGGCACGGTACTGCACTATTGAGTGTAGTGCTACTGTACTGTAGAAAACGCCAACGATGTACCTACCCTACAGAGAAAAGCCATTCATTTTTCCCCCTCCCAAAAAAACATAACTCCATCCAACAACATTACATGTCCCTCCTCCCCATTTGTCCAACTCCCCCCCCCTCCCCCCTCCCACTCGCCGCACCACCATGTTCCGCAAGAAGAAGAACTTCGGCTCCGTCACCGTCTTCGAGGATGACGACGCGGCCGACGTGCCGGCGGCGGACCAGTTCGACGACCTAGGGCTGTCGCCTCCGCCCGCCGAGGACCTGGACGCGATGACCACGCAGCAGCTGGAGGCGCTCGCTCTGGGGTCTGCGCAGGTGGGAAAGGATTCCACAGCGCGCGCGCTCCGTCTGGCGACCGAAGCGCGCGAGGTGGGCGTCAACACGGCGCAGACGATGCACGCCCAGACGGCCCAGCTGGAGAAGATGGCGGACGACATCGAGGTCGTGCACGACTACCTAGACAAGTCGGAGCGCATCATCGACAAGATGGCGCGCCCCAAGCTGGCCCGTCTGTTCGCGCGCAAGAAGGCCGGCGGCAAGGGGCTGGACAAGGTCAAGACGTCGCGCAAGGACGCCGACGCGCGCGAGGAGCTCCGCAGGGGCGGCGTCGACGCCGTCGACCTCAAGGGCATGCGCGCCGCGGGCGAGGGAGACGGCCCCGCCGCCGTCTCCTTGGAGGATTTGGAGAGGGACGCCCTGCTTGATGGCGCAGAGCTGGTCGAGGCCTCCCCGCCGAGGAGGGCCCGCATTGGCAGGAGGAAGAAGGACGTCGCCCCGCCCGCCGTGAGGGATGCTAGGGAGGTCCACGAGGATTATTCCCAGTACTCCGAGGGCGTCGCGCACGTCATGCGCAAGCAGGACGAGGACTTGGATCAGATCTCCGGCGCCTTGGCGGACATGCAAGCCCTGGCGGGCGCTATGAATAATGAGCTCGACTATCAGGATAAGCTGATTAATGAAGTCCAGGACTTTACCGTGGAGACCTCGGTCAGGACGAAGGAGAACGCGAGGAAGATTAATAAGATCAAGTAGCGCCGCTACGTTGCGGTAGCACCGCCATTTTGCCGCGCCCGCGCCAAGCCGTTGCCCCCCCCCCCCCCCCCCCCTCCCCCGGCATTGCCGCGAACGCAGTGCGCGCTCCCCGGATAGACGCACCAGCGCATCTTGTTCACGCCGTAATGCGAACATCGGGAAAGCCATCACTAATTAGCTAATACACTAGAGACTCTACTTTTCTTCGCAACTCGCACCGCCTCGAGAACTAGTGCTTATCTACTGTACACGTCATCGATGCCTCCATGCACATTCGTCGGCCGTTGCTTCGCCTTTGTCCTCAAAGCTGCGGCTGCTCCGTTGCCAAGCTTGAGATGCTCTTGTCTTATTGAACGGCGGGCAATCTGTTGGTGGAGGCCCGCGGGAAGCGAAGAGGACGTCTGCAAAGAGTGTTTTCATCAGTCTTGGAGGAAGGCCTTGTATTATCGAGGGGTGATGATGTGTCGCTTTTGTTTTTGAAGCTGAACACGGACGCGAGACTGTAGACCCGGGATCGTGTCGGAAAAGTCTGCATTCTTTAATGTAATGTAGGCAACCGTCTGCTGCTTCCGCCGTTGCTCGTCGGGATTGCACAGCAGACTAGACTTAGAGACTCTCGTCGAATAATGGTTAGTGAGGCTAATCGGGCTATGGCTACATAATACACACAGTAAGATACGGTACAGTACACAGTACAACTGTCCTGTCGACAGTCCGCGCCACCATGACGTCGACGCTAGCGGAAAAACTTGCGCGGGATGTCGCCCGTGGCGTCGCAGTACGCGATGGCATCCTTTTTGGAGATGAGGCCGAGCAGCTCGCCGTGGCGCGTCACAAAGCACATGCGCAGCCCCAGCGCGGAGAAGCAGTCGTACACGTCGGAGAGCGGCGTCTCCGGGCTCACTTGGCTGAGGTATCTATCACGGAAGCCTGCAAAATTGAGCAAAATCTCGTTGTTTGCCGAGATGCGTTGGATGTAATCTTTGTCCGTAATGTCAAACTCCCCCTTGAACGACACCATCGTTTCGTACGATACCCGCGGATCCCGCAACGCCTTTTCAATCCCCGCTTTCAGCTCCTTCCGCACGATGTTTCCAGTTAGGATCATGTCATGTTCCCGTCGCACTATGGGGAATCCGTAGTATTGATAGTCATGTAGCAACTGTTGCAAGTGCCCTAATGTTGCCCCCATCTCAGGAATCACAACCCGTGGAGGCCGCATAATCACTCGTGCGGGCACCTCATGAGAGACATGATGCTTTGAATCGAGAAACGGATATCGCTTGATGTTGATGTGCATGTCGTAAATGCCCTCCAACCCACTCAATGTACAAACCATTTTCGCGGCAAGAATCCCAAACATAGTCGGCAGCAAATGGCTTAACCCTCCGGTCAGCTCAAACATGATCACCACCAAAGAAACAGACACCTGAGTCACCCCTGCTAGAGTAGAACTAGCCCCCACAAGCGCATAAATAGATGGTCGCACGCAAACTGATGCGGAGCGGCACTGAGAGAAAATCGCCCAATCCGGATGCGCCGCAGCAACCATCTTTGTGATTGTCCCAATGATCCTCCCAGCGCAAGCGCCTATCGTCATCGACGGGATAAATAGCCCAGCCGGCAGGCGGGCACCAAAAGTGAGAATCGTCAATAAAAGTTTGGCTCCGACAGCATAGAACAAAACGAAAAACAGCTTGTCAATACGAGTCGAGTCACACATGAGCGACTCGCCTCCCTCACCTAGAGTGCCGCTCTCATTGCATTCTGAGAACAATGTGGCGAGAATCTCCGTATTGGTGAGGCGCAAAAACGGGATCGGGTACTGCAGCATGACTGTGACCAAGACAATACCAGCGACTTCAATGATGGGGCTCCGTCTAAGAAAAGGATCGTGAATGCGAAGCTTGGACCATTTAACGTTGTAATGGATGAAAATGGAGCCCAAAATGCCACCCAGAGCGCCAGTGAAAAAAAATGGAATCATCTCAAACCAAAACCACTCCAACGAGTGGTTGACCTCAAACATGACGGCCTTGCCGTTGAAGAAAGGATTCATGAGGGTGAGGGTAAGTTCAGCCAATGCCGAGGCGAAGAAGGAGCGCCACAAAACGCGGTTTGGAAAGTAACTTGCGGCCTCCTCAAACGCGAAGAGCACACCACCGATAGGAGCATTGAAAGCGACTGACACACCTGCAGCGGTACCCACGCAAACAAACTCCATCATGAGGTTAAAGTTGTCGCGAAAGTCGTCAAACGAGGTGGCGACCATGTTGGCCAAGACGGAGACCAAATGCACAAACGGGCCTTCCTTCCCGAGGTTGAGGCCCGACGCGACGGAAAACGCCAGGCCAATGACCTTGATGATGAATGCCCAAGAGCTCAAGTAACCGCGGATGACGACGCCACTGAGCACGGTCTTGATCTCCGGCACGCCCGACCCTGCGGCATGCGGGGCGAAGCGCTTGACGAGATAGGCGGCGGTGACGCCAAAGGCGAGGGCCAGTAAGGCGTAGGCCAAAAAGGCCAAGAACGAAGTGGCAGAGCCTATCAAGGGCAAGAAGGAGAGGGCGGTAGACCATTCCCGGAAGCCGCAGCGCTGACCCTCCTCATCCAAGCGGCAGCACATTTCGCGCGTCAAGTACCATCCGTCGGAACAGTAGCCAAACTTGATGTCCGACAGCCACTCGACCGAGAGATCAAGGCTGGCGGCGACGAGTCCCGCGCCGATGCCCATCGACACGAGGACGAAATAAATCTTAGCAGTGTATAAATATTCGGCAATCGGACCGCGCGCCATACGTTGCTGCTCATGCTCGAGCACGTGTGAGCGCGTCTTCTCGTTAATGAAGTCATGGATGACGTAATCGCCGGCGAAGCCCGCCGACGTATCGCGGCTGGCCTTGCGCATGCGCAGCCTGGAGAACTGTCCCCTGGAGCCCTGTCGGCTGGGCGCGCGTGACGTCTGCATTGAGAGGGATCCGCCGTCGAAGGAGGCGTCGCGGAACGACTCTCGCGAAAAGAGCATGGGGGCGGCGATGTTTGGGTTAGCCGGCGATACGGTATGGTCGCGGGACGAGCCCGGGCGATCGGAGGCGGGGAGCCCATCGATGGAACCATACATGGACGACGCGGGCAGCGAGAAGCGGGGGCGGATTTCGTCTTCCTCGTCCATCGCTAAAGCGGGCACGATGCATGTGCGGCGATGGCGGGGCAATGCGGTGCGAGGAGGGGAGCATATGTCGCCAGACCGGATGCACAAGGCAAAAGCCCTCTGACAACGCTGAGGTTGTTTCGGTTTCAAAATGACGGGTTCGATACGCGCCCACGTGAGCCGTTACTGCGGCAAACACGTGTGCACACCTCAGACTATTCCACTCTCGAGAGCATGACAGCTCTTACAGTATCAGCAGCTCTGAATCCTGCCCAGCCACGCCTCGCCAAGTGCCGGCGTCTCGCGTCCGCGCCCCCTCCAACCAGCGCGGGCCGCGCCGTGCGGCCCGCCAAGCCGCCACACCGCCCAATCCGCGCGCCGCATCCGCGTGATCTGCGTGATCGCTCACGGTCACCGCGGCCCGGCTAAAGCGGGCCACACACGCCCATCGTCACACTGGGCGCCGACCGTCAACAGCCTGTAAACTACATTTTGGCCTTTACTCCCGCCGCACACTCCCGAACGCCCCCCATCGCCCTCCCGCCCTCCCGCACGGCCCCCGCCCACCACCCGCCCGCCTTCCAATTACCCGACAAAACTCCCCTTACGCTCCCTACCCTACCCCCCCCCCCCGCCTCCCCCATCGAACCGATCCGCGGCCGGAGCACCGCCTAGCACCATGCCCGCCTCGCGCCTGCGCAGCCTGCGCCGTCTGGTGCATCGCTCGCTCGATCTGCGCGACTCGTTGCGCCCGCACGTCTCGTCCGCTCCGGTGCGCCCCGCCGTCTTCCCCTCCGCGCCTCTCGTCCCGGCCTTCCCGTCAGGCGGGACCGTCTCGTGCACGCTGGTCCCGGACGCGCTCTCCTTTGTCCGCCAGCGCGCCGACGTGCTGCTCGGCGAGTCGCTGCACCGGTGGCGCGCCTTCTCCTCGCGCTCGCCGTCGATGGCGGCGCTCGGCGACGCCGTCCTGCTCTTCCGCGCGGGCTCGCTGGACCCCACCTCGGCGTCGCGCGTCGTGCGCCATCTGCAGCTTAAGCGCCTCCCGCCCCGCCCGCGGGCGCCGCGCGGCAACGCGCCGCCCCGCCGCCCCCGCGTCGTCACGAGACTGGCGTCGCCCACCGCCGCCGTCAACGCCGCCACCGGCATGGGGCTCGTCGCGCTCGCCGCACACGAGCAGCGCGTGTCGTCGGGGCCCGTCTCTTTATTGCGCATATTGTCGTCCACCGACGGGCCGCACCAGCTCGGCATTGGGTGGATCCCGAAGCCGCTCCGCATACTGCTCGCCAATTTTGTCATGTGCGCGACGCTGGGCGCTGCTGTGTGGCTCGTCGCGATCAACCCGGCCGCAGTGCCCTGGCTGATCACTGCCGCAGCAGTCTTGTTCGCGGCTAGACCGGATCTGGACAGCTTTCGGAGGTGGACTAGGCGAGCTGCCCCGAAGGTCGCTCAGCAGAAAGCGCTGCTTGTTGATAAGATCCGGACGAGTGTGGCGCCGTACATGATGTCGTTCAGACCGCCAATGCTTGATGATTATGCTCTATTTTCTGTCGTTACCGTCGTGGATCATGCTGATTACGTGTATGTGTATGCTGGCGTTTTAGGCAGGTGGTGCCTGTTGGGATGGTACAATATCGCCGATGACTACAACTTTGACAAGATTCGCGCCATCTCGGTCAAGTAGAAGCTCAATGTTTTTTGGTGAATGGATTAGAGTCAATTTCTCGTGTACATATCAACGCTAGATCAGTTTTTTAAACTCATTTTAACTCATACAGGACAGGAAAAGGGAGCAAATGGCGGGAGGCACGCAGGCAATTGCACGTGCTCAACTAGTTGAAATACTAGGCTTTAAGCGTGCGCCCCCTTACTGTCCGTGTCTGGAATTCTTTCGTCGCTTCTCCTTTCGGGCGTCTTGCAACGAATAACATGTACTGTACGCGTTGACGCTATAGTTGTATCTCTGCTCGCCGGACGCGATGGTAATAACCCCGTCCAGCCACACATGCCCATTTCTCATGACCATTTCTCATGACCACCAACACTTTTTGCGCAGAGCAAAAAGTGCCCTTTGTTTTTGCCTCACCGCCCGTCGAAGCCTCCGTGATAGATAGAGTGGACCAACGCCGGCCAAGTGATCAACGATGCAAAGCCACCTTCTCAAGGATTAATGCGAAAAGTCACCTCCAGTCGCCGTACACGTGGATAGCTCTACTGTACAATTTCTGTACCCAACCGACATGCGTCGCTCGTTGCCTCGGAGAGAGGAGATTCACAAGCATCTCATGATCTGCACCGTCTCTCCGGATCACGCATCCACTCACCGCTAAGCAACTCCTAACCTCTACATCGTGCTTCCCACTCCTCGCACGACACCGCGATGGAGCCGAAGTGGAGGGCGCTCGAGTCGCGCCCCGTGAGCAATGCAGAGGCGGCGTCAATCCTGAGAGACTACGTGCGCAAGGCGGGCAGCGTCTCAACCGCCCCGGCCGACACAGAAGGCTCTGGGCGAGCGGCAGGGACGAAGAGAAACATTGCCAACGACATACGCAAGCTTTCGCACGCCGTAGAGGCGCTAGCCGCCAGAGAGGAGAAGCCGAGATCCTGAGCCCTTCGCCTGGTGTCCAGAATTGTACGGTGCTCTGTAGACGAGTGCGGGTGGCTGGCCGCGCGCACGACTGTTTAAGCGACCGCTACGCACCCACGCTTGCGTTGCCGACGTCCATTCCATAATGGCGGTCGCCCGGTAAACCCTGGTAACCTCTCCAGAACGGATAGGACATCGGCGCAGCGAAGGGTTGTATAGCTGTTGGAAGGTAGTATCTGGCATCTGTCCTTGCCTCATGCGTCATACGACGCAAGGAGACTACAGAGCCACTTTCCGACTTCCGTCACCGTCACTCCTGGCCTCAATCGACATGGCGAACACAACACAAGCGTCCACCCTGTCTTCTGCTGTTTACTTGTACAATCACGGTCGTTATCCTAGTCGCGAGCGCAGATTTGACAGGCGCTTACCACCCCGCGCCTTCTTGGCACCCCCTGACTGTTTACGCCCTCGTTTTTCTTGAAACCAGTTCTCCCGGTTTTTTCCCCGATAGTTAAACTGAAACTCCCCCCGCATTGCCTGCTCCGTCACAACTTTCGCCTTTCTATCCCGACCCAGTTGGTCTCCGACAATCTGCCTTGAAAACCTGTTGAATACGTTTCGATTGAAAGACGACGATAGTCCCAACTCCTGCCCGCCCACAATTTCACGCCCTTGTTGCTGCGCCTCAGTCACGTGGTCCATTAGGGCTTCCTCACCAATTCGCTCCTTCATTTGATGCACTGTTTCGCCTGCATTGCATAGCACCACCAAATTAAACGGTGGCGGAGTGTCGTCATCGCCGCCCGCTGAAAGCACCGCGTCACTCGCGTCAGCGCTTTCTGACCCCGAGTGAACCGAATATGAATCCCGAATTTCATCGACATTGACGGGCGAGTCTGATCGCTCAACATCAACCAGCGCGCAGCTTTCGTCATCATCAGCAAGATCAACAACTTCCTCACACGCTACTTTTCGTCTTTGTTTCTTACCCCATTTACCATTTTGCTGGACTGCAGCACTCTTACGATGCTGGGACACGGCGATACCAGGCAATACGCGATCATACTCTTCCTCTCCATCGAGACTTCTTAGGATGTTACGGCACACGGGTTTGATTGCCGCAGTTGTGTGTCGCTCGGGAGCACGCGGACCATCGTTAGGTGCTGAACTGAGGCGTTCAGCTTCTTCTGATGATAGTGCTCGGAGATCACCACTTGAACTGGAAAAGCCTTCAATATCTTGTTCATAATACCATTCTGATCCCCCTGCGTTCTTCGGTGTCGACTGAGTCGGCTGGTTCCTTCGTTTCGATCGCGTTTGTGCTGGTGATGCGGATGGTGGAATCTGCTTAATGGGCTCTGTGGATCGAGAAAAGGCCGGCTCATCGCTGTCCTCCAGCGAAACAAGACGCTGTAGACGTCGGCGCTTTTTCGTTGAAGGCGGTGATGGAGTTCCGCCAAGCAGCAGCGGCGAAATAGAGTTAAAGGCCCCTCTTGTGGCGCGGACTGACCGCATTGGAGTCCGCGACTTGTCCCGGTTCTGCGGTGTGTTCGGCAACGGTGAGGGCGAAGACTCTGGCGTGATAACGACTCTTTTGCGACGCTTCCTGCTAGGCGGGTGATGAGGTGTTGACGCTGGCGATGGCGACCGTTCGGACCGCACCCTGATGATAGCTTCAGTACCGCTTCTACCATCATCTGCATGTCCAGGCAGCTTCTCACCCACAGTGTCATCCATGTGTGGAACAGGAGCCACCGGCTCGTGGCGAGACGCTTCGGTCTTCATGCCCGCGCATGTCCCATGGGGCCCCACTTGCCCATCCCAGGATTTTTCCTCGTCGTCCTCCAGGGATATGATTCCTTCATCGATATGTTCCTTCTCAGTGTCAGTCAGTCCAGCATCTGGCTCCTTAGGCTTAGCCACCTTCCGTCCAGATGAGTTTGCTGTTCCATGTTTGCTGCATATATCACGCTTCGCATGGCGACTCGGTGAGGGGGTTCTTGTGCAAATTTTTGCACCAGGCGAATCACAGTCAAACACTGATTTTCCGATAAAGGCCGTTTCCTTTGGAGCATGCACTCGGGCGATCAGCCGAGAATTTACCGCGCTGTTGAGAGCTGTCGCATTAACAGCTGCCATCTCGCCCACGGATAGTTGCGCAGAGGATTTCTTCCGCCAAGCTTTCCGAGGTTTTCCTGTCTTTGAACCATTGTTCTTCACAACCAAAGAGTCGTCACTGTCCGAATCAAACAGTCTCGGCACAACGTGAGGCCTTCTGCTCGGAGGCGTGCTTGTCTCGCCAGGGCCAACGCCACTAGTTACTGATTTGCGGGGTGCATTCTTGCAATGAGAAGGGAAACGCCTGCCTATGGCAAGTTCATCGGGTGTTTTGAAATTGTCTTTCGCATGGCGCTTATCGATGGGTGTGACCATACTCAGAGCGAGAGATATTCTGCGTTCCCTTCTAGAGCGCTTAATATCGGGACTGTTTAGTTCAGAGTCCCCGTCTTCTTTAGCGGACATTTCCTCATCCTCATCGGTGGTGAGTTCCTCACCTTCGTCCGTTTCCGACATCTCAAGTTTGTTACCTTCCAAAACGACTATCTTGCAATCCTCCTCAGCATCAGTCGCTGTCCCATTCGCTTTGCGCACGACTTCCTGAGTTTCATCACACGTACCGTCATAATCAAAGACAAGCTTCCGTGCAGGAATCTTTACCGCGCTCCCCCTACGTCGGCCCTTTTTGGCGGAGCGTTTCATCATAGATCCACGGTCATCCCTCAAACCGGAAGGCATGTTCTTCCGCGCCGTGCTTGGCCTTTCACCTGCCACATGATGTCGAACTGAGTCGGGTTCGAAGTCTGATTCACTATCGTGGGCCCTACACTCATCTTCATATTGAAGGTGGGGGCTTATCCCCTTCCCATTTGAGACACGCTCACCGACCTCCCACGCGTCATCGGCTGGTGAGCTGCTTGGAGCCTGTCGTTTGGGCCTCGGCTGGGCCTGAAGAAAAAAAGGAGTTGCTGAGGGACGGGGCAACGGGCGCATAGCCTTCGGTTGAGAACTGGGGCGCCGCGGGAGAGGATGGGATGTCGCGGCAGAGGGTGCATCTGCGGTGGAGGGCATGCGCTTCGCAAAGCTTGTCAGGCTCGTTTGAACTTTCTTATCACCGCCGCGGCGCAGAGGCATCCTGGGCGACCAAAACTTGCTTCAAGGCCAGGCGTTGTGATTCAAGAAGAAGATTGCATGAAGCTTGTTGATGTGCGACGGGAAGCCGGGAGGGGGGGGAGGGGGGGGATGAAAACGAGTCCGACCATGCTTGGTCATGAGCAGGTATCGCTGCTCTGTTTGAATTATCGGTGATTGCTTTTGGCGGGAGCCCTTGGTTTCGAATTTAGAGATTGGATCACAAAGTGATTTCTGTACAGGAATTGCATTGGATCACGTTAAGGTGCCTGTGATATGATAAAACAGGCCATGATGTACACGTGTTACTTCGAGTACGAGCGGGATTGCTTCAGGGAATGGAATTCATGCACGGGATCGTGAGGGGTATCTCAGAGGACAGGGGGTGAGGAGGGGTGTTACAGGACTGGGGAGCGCCCAAGAGACAGCGGAGGGAAGTGACTTGAGATGCATCATGAGGGAATTAAAGGTGCCTACTGAGTCGCCTGGGAAGAATTGTAATGAAATTCAAGAGTTGCATCAATTATGGGCTTGTCTCTGAAGCTGACAGTCAAGCCCCAAGGGGTTTGTGTTTTCGATCAGTCATTCATGAGCTAATGCTCCCATGGACCTCGTATAAGACAAAATCTGTCTAGAAGACTTCATTTTGCCCCACGCGAGCTCAACCTTCGCCAGGGCTATCCTTTTCGTGGCGAAAGTACACAAAGAATTCGCTGCCTTAGAATATCACTATCCTCTGAAGGGTATCAACTACACCCGCATAACCTCTCGCACTGTACAACATCTGAAGAGCAGTCTTGAATACATGGAGAGGCGTAGAATTTAATGGGTTTTAAATTATGAGATGGAATTCCAGGGGTGAACTTTATTTTGCACATATCCAAGAAACAGAGAGAGAGAGTCAAGGATATTGTATTCAGAGTGCTACGATAGAAGTTCCTAAAATTGCACGGGAAGGACGGGCACTTTCCATTGGGATGGGGCCTGTCGCAGGACTCCGTCCCAGTGCTTGGGCCTTTTCCATTCTCATGGAGCAAACGAAGGCCCAGAAAAAGGAAGGTGAGGTGCAAACAGCTAATGTAATCAGTTTTGACTTCATTCACTCCCTTTGTAGAGAGCAATCTCGCTTCAGAATGTGCTGGTTGGTCTTTGAGCATGTCTCGGCGTGTTCCTCCCTTCACCTCTGTGCACTGCCGAATCCAGAATTGTACCAATCCGGACTTCAGACTCTAACAACAAGAACAAGAACCATGTTCTCTGCATCGGCACTGTATTTCTTTATGGGAGCAAAAGCTTCTTCTGTACCGAAGAGGTTCCCGTGCCGCGACTTGTGGATATAAATCCGGTTTCTCATACAGTAAGATACGTACGGTTCCTAATAGTGGGTGCTATCTACAGAGCATTCAGGTACCTTTGATAGTGGCATCGACAGGATGAGAGATGCAGTATTTCGATCTTCATAAACTTGTTCAAATCTAGTTCCGCCTCTTCTATAATAGATAGCGCTCGCTTCAATTTCTTCTGAAGACGCTCTCAATATAAACCTTATTTCAATTACTTTGCCTAGCCTGCGATGGATTTAAAATGTGACTTCACAAATGCTCGTCTTTAATAAACAAAGCTCGTCTAGTCACTCCAACTGCAAAACACGACAGAGAACCGACGCGGAGCAGGCAGATGTTAATTACCGAGTTTATGGAGGTCGATATGACAATGTCACAGACTAATGCTGTTTCGAAATAGTGTCGCTTTTTTGGCTAACACACAGAGTGGCACTAATGGTTAGGGCCCCCAGTATGTACGGTAGACCACAGGAAAAGGAAACAGTGCAACCCGTGTGAAACTTAGGCAATGTTCACGGAAGTATCCAAGTACCGTACAGTACTTAGCTCAAAAAGCCTCTCCTCGGACCACCTCCCGTATCTCGAGATTTTTTTGAGTTGCAACATCCACTCACTGCACTGCGTGTGAAGCATTTCCATGCGTGTGATGTCCCACTTTTTCTACGAAGTACAGAGAAAAATCTCGATACAGTGACCCCTAAAGGTGGCGACCCGGAAAGGCCATTAGGGTCACTGTACCGGTGGGGGTCACTGTACTGGAGCTGGATGCAGGTGCCCCGCAACGGCCCCAAACAGGGGACAGCGAATGGACGGGAAACAACATGCATTTATTAATGAGCGACTGGCAAGAGTTGGCACGATTGAACGTGGTAGAAAGTTTTAGTAATGGAGATTTGCAGGAGTTTAGCAGGATGGAAGATGGCCTGGATATTTGCGTGCCAGTTTCAAGCGACAATGCGCTTGATGAAGCTGTTTCTACTGCCATGGAAGAGGTCCGAGGGCCTACGGAGCAGTCTGACTCAGACTCCGGGGCAGATGCACAAAGAGAAGAAGAGCGCTGTGAGGCAAAGAAGCCCTCTCTAAATCGTTTGCAGGCAGCAGCTGTGGCTTTGAGAAAGGAGGCAAATTTATTTGCCCAGAGTGAGCATCCATTCTCAAAATCCATGAGGGATGATTTTCTGGCACTTTTGGACTTTGAGATAGAGAACATTGTTGGCTATCGCAAGCGCTGTCGTCGTCAGTCAACGGTCGACTCATTTTTTCCGAGCTCGTCACGTGAGTGACCTTACAAATTTTAATTAAAAATATACTTTTTCTACAGTGACCCACTGCAAATACGGGTCACTCAACAGGAAAGGTCACTGTAGTGAGGGGGTCACTGTAGAAAACGAAAGTGGGCTTTGTGGGCACACAGGGCAATGGTGGCAAGAATTTTCTGGCCATCGGTCACTGTACCGAGGGGGGTCACTGTCACGAGCGGTCACTGTATCGAGATTTTTCTCTGTACCTCCATCCTTTTAGTTCTCGTTCTCTGTTGTCTGCTTCTTATCCCTTCGAGGGTTGCTCAGTTAAATAGTTGTAAACGTTCTCTTGCTTATTGTTTTCGGATACTGTAGCTCGCACTGTTCCCCATTCTTCGTTCGTTTGATCCCGCTACCATCTGCGCTAACTACTACGTTGCACCGTTATTCGGTCCTACAAGCATGCGTTTCTTAACCCGCCATTCTCACCCGCTCTTGTTTTGATCTTGAACATGCCCCTTCATTATAGGAGGCAACTATTGACTTATTGATTAGATTGTATGCTTCAGTGGAATGACTTTCCAGCACGAACTCTAAAACCGAGTTCTAGCATGAATCACTTTAAGCTGTCTCGTTTTCATATTTATCTATTGTGGCATCGATACCGTGAGACTACATCGAATGCTTTAACCTGGAGGCAGAGCGAAGTTCGATGTTGATGATATTGCTATTTAATCTTGAAGCAAAACTTTTTCGAAGTGTACAGTAGTGAAATCAATTCCTGGCATGGAAAAGTCCAACAAGAGGAAGACTCCTAACTGGTTCGGGCTGGGGCTCTCACATGCAATCCAGTGAAGACTTGAAAACCACATACTGTATGTGCACCTACACGTTCAACTTCCAGGGCTAGGATCTTGTGAGGTCTGAGACACGATATTGTTCCAGAGTTGGAATAGAAAAATTCATCTGCGGTCCATATTCTTGGTGCAGAAAGAGGCACGGCTGCGGTACTTTGGATTGGTATCGATAATTATGCTAGCCTTCCAGCAAAAAGGGGCAATTTGTGAGCTCGTGTAGCCTCCCGATCAACACGTGCACGCCGCACGATTAACACGTGCACGCCGCACGATCAACACGTGCATGCCGCAGTATACTTGGCACGAAGTCAACTGCCTCCTCCGTAACCGAAGCAGAGAGTTTTAAAGAAGTTTGTAGTGACCGACACGGTCTCACTACCACGCCAAGGTCGCAGCCTTAGCCCTTCTGCGTGCTCAATAAAATCCTTTCTTTATTTTCAACTACTGTTGCTTATAGCACATCTATTGTACGTGCTGTTCCAGCTACGGATTGTATCGGTCGCCACGCACGTAGTGTAGTCTTCTCGAGTTCCGCGGCAATTGGCTTGAGGTGCGCTGCACAGAGTCTTACTTCTTCTCAGTGACATGTTCTACATTCCAGGTGTGAAAATCAATTCTGTTGGTCAGAACAGACTGCTTGAGACCTGACCGGACATCAATAAACTGTACATCATCAATTTGTCCTTCTGAAAAAAATCTTCACAAATATCGTCGTGTCAAACCAGATCTTTTTTGCCAGTGGACGAGCGGGCAGTTCGGAGGACAGAAAAGAGAGGCAGAAATGAGTAAGAAATATTACCGAGGGTGTGCCGAACTGTAATGGGTTTTCTCTCTTCCATGCTTCTTGAGCTGCGCGTTCTGTGGTTCTGTCGGAGGCCACCCTTTGTACTATGAGCCGAAAACTAAATTGATTAGATGGAAGCAAATCGAAAGAGCCAAAATAGGATCCCAGGTTTGCGTCATGTTGAAGGAGGACGGCGAATGCACATAGGGACTGTGTCGATGAGTATGAAAATAGAATACGAATGAACGACTGACTGCACCCTCATTGCACATCTTACCAGTCTCAGGCTCCGTAATGGAGATAGCGGTGCGGATGTCGAGGCAGCGACGGTACAAGATGACCAAGAAGATAAACAGTCATGCAGCAATATCCCTTTGAGAGAACATCATCACGGGACCTTATACTGTACATATACAGCATGTCGTTTGGCTAGTGAATTTTCGACTTAACTATCGCACCATCTCTCGAGCAACATTTCTGCACTATCCTATCCTACTTTCAGAAATTCGTCCACCAGAATGCGTCATAGGATTGCGTCTTGACCTTTCTCGACCAGGAGTGATGCTCGCTAATTCAGAGCGCCCCAATCTGTCTTCTAAGGACGAATTTCTTCGAATTTGATTGAAAACGCCGTTATGGCGCCGGCTCAGTGTCTCGAGCTATCCTGAATAGAACCTAGCTTTCTTCAGATTTCCGACACTCAAATTTGGGGTGTGTTCACTACTTATTCTTTGCAGAGAACTCATCAGTGCTGAATCATCCCGTCTTTCTAATACTTTAGCAAAGGGTGCAGCTGCGTGTTATGTTCTCATCGCTCATGTCGTCCTTGCCAGAACCTCCCAAATACTTCTGCCAAAAGTTTTTTTTTTCTGATGGTGAGCATATTGTGAATGTGTTTATTCTCAGCAGGGGATAACATCAGGGATAAATCGGCAAATAAGGCTCCGTTGAATCCTTAAACTCGTTACGGGGCGCCAAATGCATGACTTTCATGAGAAAAGATAGCAAATGTTTGGAAACTGGGAAAGCATATTCATTCACATCTGAAGGGCGTTCTTCTATAGGTGCATCTTCACGTACAACAGACGCTCAAGCGTGATTGGGGGCATATCACCATCTCTGAAATGGTGTCTATTGACATTTCGAAAGAAACACGAGTCACGTTCCATTCGTCCAACCAAAATGCATACTTGTTGTCTCCTATGTATGCAGGGCAATCCGAAGCGATGCATTCTGTTCCACGTCATGACAAGCAACGTAAGTGGGCACGTAAAGTTAGGGCACCAGAAGGCCAGTACTTTTGCATGCCACGATACCAATGGTTCTTTTCCATGCGCAGTCTAACGAAGAAGCCTGACAAATCCGGCATGTGCTGTGGCCACCTTCCTATGTGTTCACAGCATAGCGCAACTCAATGGAAAGGCTCTGCCGGTATGGGAAGACACTTTCTGTGACTTTGCGCTACATTCTTGAAAAGTTTAAAGAAATGGCGAACGAGAGATGTTTGTTGCCAGGACTTTGTGGCAGGACCCTGAATCAGGTTAGGCTATGAGTGCGCATTCCCGCTGGATCATTGTGCGCTGCCTTAAACGCGCAGGGAGGATTCCCAGCCAGGAGCTTCATCAACTCGAGAATGATCATTTCTTGCTGCTGCACTTCCGTCTGCCCAATTGGTGAGGAGTCTGCCTTGAGTCACAAGAGAGGTTAGTGGTGCATTTGCTCTTTGAAGCATGTGCAGGAGCAACTCTTTGACTATCAACATGAAGATTTTTTCTTTTTTTCGATGTCTGGGCAACTGACACGACCATAGATATACAGTAAACAGATATGAAAGCCCAAGATGCGGCTTGAGAGATTCAACATTCGTTGGTGTAGCTTCGCTGGACGTTCGCACACGGCGATGTTGCGGTCTGATGGAGAATGCAAGAACCCTCAACTTTCCACTCAACGAGCATATCATAGGGGCTGAGGTCCCCTGGAGATCGAGAGGAAGCAAGAAGCAGTCCAGATCTAACTCCATCTTCTTTTCTGGTATCAGAGGAGTGTTTATTTCAACAAACAGAAATCCAACTCTTCGACCGTCTGAAGACACCGTCGTCTCTAATGACCACTCTAGCTGACTGCAAAACAAGTCAATGTCTGCTCAAATCCATTCTTGACTCAGACGATAACAAAGATCTTGCCTCTGGGAGCAAGTCTCTCTACTGTCGCCTCAAAAATTTCCTCAGTGAACCTGATGAGAGTCTGGATCCATCGCCGCTTGTCAACTCTTTGCTCTCTGAGCTCGTGAGTTACCTACAGGGTTCGGGAAATCACCCGGAACTGAGTCAAAACAGTCGCTTCGCAGCTGTTGAGGATGCGATTTGCACTCAAATAGATAAAAATGAAATGCTTTCTTCTCGGGCGAGCGCTATCAGATCGCTAGCCATCCGAGCCGAATCTCGCATGGAGTTGTTCTGGGCCCGAGAATTGTTGCAAGAGAATTCGGTCCCGCACTCGAGCATATCGGCTATCGACAAGGTTCGAATGGGATCCAGCGACTTTCCGTACACTGAAAACTACGTTAGCATGGTCCAAAAGGAGGCAGCAGTGATCTATTCGTACGTGCGCCGTAAAAACGATACGAAGTCGTCTGTTCTGCAGGACGGCGGGCTGATCAGAAGACTTCAGATCGCATTTTGCGGAAGTGGTCCGCTCCCCTTGACTGGTATTCTTCTAGCCGTCATTATGGATGCGGACATCACTCTGATCGACTGCGACCCCGAAGCCGTCAGGGTATCTCGGAAGCTCATTCAGAACTGGGAACAGCGCCACATCATTACTCCGGGACAAATCAAAGTGATTTGTGCAGACGGGGGTCAAGTTCGATTTCTCGGCAATAACTGTAGCCATGGAACGGGAGAAATGTCACGGAAGATGCCCTCTGTGAAGTGTGACGTTTTCTTTTTGGCAGCACTAGTTCCTAATGCGACTAAAGAGGAAATTGCGCAGAACGTTAGTGCAATGCGGGAAGATGGGCCCTTGGTGGTATTGAGAACAGCGCACGGGCTGACGGCACGGCTTGCCTACTTTCGGAACCGACGACACATCATGACACGATACCTTGACTTCATCGGGCTGGTCGCACCGAAAACTCACGACTTGGGGGATGGTACGATTGTAGACGACGACGTGCGACCAATCGCTTTCTTCTCACCTGAAATTTTGAACTCGCTAGAGCTGTTTCAATGGCAGGAATCGAAAGTATGAAGGTCACTTGCACCCGTCTCTCTTGTTTCGATGTCAGGCAATATTAATCATTGAAGCATGTTCTACGAAAACACGGCAGACTTAACACCAATAAACTCAACACTACCAGCGTCATCATGAGCAAGATATGCTGAGTGATTCACTTTTGGGGAATAGAGACCTGAAATGAACGACGTGTGGTTCGAAGCGTTTGACGAGACAAATGGAAATACATGATGAGAGGGCGGCCATGTGAACAGTTCTTTAAAATAGGGTTGTCGGGGCGAAAGGGAGAAGGATTTGCTCGAAAGAGATGGGATTGAATAATTCGACAAGTTGAGCAGTAGGGCAGACAAGCTAGGTAAGGCTGACGGATTGCTCACAGAAAACCTGCTTACTGTACGTTCGATGGTTTTTCAGGAGCCACAAATCTCCGTCGCCCCGTGAGTGTATCCTTGGTACACCTGATCACAGCAATTAACCTTGGTCTATATATTAACCTGGATTCAGAAATAAACTGGACCAGGTTATTATTGGTTTTGACCTGGAGGAAACAGTCTTATGATAAGTCGCATTTAGAGTTCAAAAAGGGCGAGAACGCATGTCGCCGCCTCGATATGGTCTTTGGGAAGAGAAGCAGCTCTTTTCTGAGCTGCAGACAATAATATCCGAGCATCGTGTCCATTTCAATGGGCAAGAAGTGGAGCCGTAATTTCTTGAATACTTTTCAGCAATGTTAGAAATCAAGGTTAATCCAGTGGTTCATAAATAAACTTCATAAATAAACTGGACCATGTTATATCTGATTTGACCATATATTAATCTGGGTTCACAATTAATCCGGACCATGTTAAATATGGTTATAGACCTGAAAAAGGGGCTTCAGAATTAAGTTGGCCCAGGTTAATTGCTGTGATCAGTGTACTGTACAAGTACACCCACGGGGCGACGGAGATTTCGACGGAGAATTAATATCCGAGCATCGTGTCCATTTCAATTGTACATTCTTTCACGACTCGTGAATTGTACATTACACGTGTACATACACGTGTACAGCTCTTGTCGCAGTGTCTGAGGACTTGAACCTAAAAAAGCGTCCGTAAATAGAAATATCGTTAAAATCTCAAATGAAACATATCGTGATCCGATCTCGACTCCCCAAACTTTTGAGAGTACAGTACTGTGACTGGGGGTGATTCCAACCACTAACATCGTCTCACCATCAAATGTGCTCAAAAGCTCGATACCATTTCAGCTCGCTGCTCATCGCCAACCTTGCATCCTATTTCTGTTGATCGCCCACGTACCGTATGGCCCTGGTTCCAGAGCCCCTCCCCACCTTCGTCATCACCCTCACCAAGCCGCTGCGCCCTTCCCTCCGCCCCCGCGCCGACCACGCCACTCGCCTCGTCTGCCGGCACGCCCAAACCCCCACCATGTCCGGGCCCGCTTCCAAGTCCTCCCTTACCCGCCCGACGACCTTTGCGCGCCACAACCCTCGCGTCGACGTCATCTTCAACGTCGTCTCGGGCACGCGCGACCCCGACCGCGACCTCTCGCTCATTCAGGCCACGCTCGAAAAGTCCTTTGAGCGCGTCGTCTTCTGGAAGACCACCCCGGACAAGGCCGGGGAAGAGCTCGGCCGCGAGGCAATCGCGGACGGCGCGCGCGTCCTCGTCGCCTGCGGGGGTGACGGCACCGTCGCGGGTGTGGCCGCAGCTGTGCAAAAAAGTAAGGATGACAGCGCGGATCAAGCCGACGCACCCGTCTTGGGCGTCGTGCCCAGGGGTACGGCAAACGCCCTGTGCGCCGCTCTGGATATTCCCACAAATGTCAAGGAGGCAGCAGGAATGATCGCAGGTGGGCACGTGAGGAAGATTGACTTTCCGAAAATCGACCACCCCAATGAAGACGTGCCTTCCGCCATGCTGCTGTTGTGCGGCGTCGGCTTTGAGGCGAACACTGTGAAGAGGGCTGACCGAGGCATGAAACGCGCGCTTGGCATGGTCGCCTATGCGGTGGCGGGCTTGCTCACGACATGGAAACAATCCTCTTTCAAGACAGACATCGTCTTGCATGGCGTCGATGACTCGCTCATGTTTGGGGACGGCAACATCAAGTCTGACGTGATGCACTTGCAAAACCTTCAGCTCAAGGGCGTCACCGTCGCGAATGCCGCACCTGCCACTAGCGTACTCGCGCAAGGCATCGGGAAAGTGGCTCCCGACGATGGCTTGCTGGAGGTTGTATGCGTGTCGTCAAGTTCCCCGCTCGGCCTCATTCGTATCATGCTTTCGATGCTGCGGTCGGCTCTAATGCGTACGAGGGAGCGACGTGGAAAGGTATACGGTCTTCGTGCGAGGAAGGTGGTCATCACGTGCGACCCTCCGCAGCGAATCGTTGTCGATGGCGAACCAGCGGGGAAAACGCCGATCACTATTGAGATGAAGCCAGATATGAGGCAGATTCAGGTCATAGCCCCGAAGGCTAGCGTTGTGAACAGAAGGAGAAAGCGTTTTGGAAGGTCGCTCACCAGGTTGTGGCGAAATGTGAGGGGGGTTGCCTTGCTCGCAATAACCGTTGCCTTTATGAAACACAAGACGAAACTTGACTTGCGTCGTCGACTCACGTTATAAATTCTCTGTCATACGAGCCACTGCCGACACAGCCTGTCTGGACCAGGGAAGGTGACGTCGTTCTCCAGGGTGTTGGTTGACTGTCGTTATTTGTACTTAAAGGGGCCTCTTGACGGCCACTACGGGAACTCTGATGCGTTTTTCCTTCGTGCATCACGGCGGCTGGACGTTGTCCGCGGGTATGGGCAAAGCCACCACAAACTAGCGTTCTGATTTGATTTGTAAGCGAGATCATCAGAGTTGCAGTGCGATACTGTAGATCCCTGGGCATTTCATAATTAATTTGAGCCCCAGCCTACTCCGTGTAGGACGTTACGGTGCACATCTCAGGTTGTCATCGCTACGCTATTGGCCCCATTTATAGCTTTCCGTTTTCGAGCCCCGCTGAAGGCTCTTCCGAAAAGACCTCAGAGTGCGGAAAGGAGGACGGCAGAAGGAAATGGAGATGCCGCCAGATCTGATATCAGTTGCCGTTGTAGTTATACTCTTAACAGAGAGGTCTCCATAACCCACCCACTGGCTACACACTCATACTAATATTGTAGCATCTTGCACTTCAGTCATCTTCGTACTGTACTCTGTATTAAACTCTGAGGATGAGCAATCGCTGCAAGCAGAGCATAGTTGGTCTCACTGAAACGGGGATTGGCATTGGCGCATTCAGCGAACTGAGTGGCGATGTGCTGGGGACACTGGGCTGCAGATGGAATTCGAGCAATCACGCGACCCGCCAAACGGAATGATAGGGACGTTGCAACAGGGCGGTACCGTCTATCTAATCGCGATGCGCATGTCGACAAACTGGTTACCCGATCGCACTGAGACACGCATGACGATGTCAAAATATGTTTTCGAAGCAATCGCACGCGCATTTGGCGGGCTGTAAGGGACTACTGGATGCGCTGGAAAACGAAATCTGACTGAAAGGCGAAAGATGGACGGGGCGTGAGCAGCAGAGAGTAACTAGTGAAGGCGGCATCGCGTCAAAGGCTGGCGTGTGTGAAGCATGGTATGAGCGACATGCTCCTGGCGGTGAGCTGAAAAGGAACTAATCGTCGAAGTGAAGCGGTTGGCCGGGCCGTGGAGATACGGTGAATCGGTGAGTAGATGACTGGTTTCGGCTGGAGTGACAGGAACGGAAAATCCGATGAACATGACGACGGTCGATGGGGTCGATGGCTAGGCGATGTCGGTGATGGGAGGCGAACGGCTGCGAATGCGCGACGGAAGAACCTGGACGGTGGATTGTGGCGTTGTTTCGGCGATGGAGGCGAGAATCCGGATGAACACGAAAGAAGAGGCATTCTATTTTGAGCAGATGATTGACGGAACGGGCGGATGATACTCATGACAGCGTGTTGATCGGGTCTGCCTGCGCAGAAAGATCCAGAACGCATTCAAGGACTAGATACGCATGCACGGGGTAATAAGATACGCGTTGGGTGAGGAAAGCGTCGCCGCAATACGCGCATGGTGCGAGACTCACCGAAATCGCCCTTGGATGTTAGAGGCTGCTGCCGGTCATGTCTCTCTCGGCTTTCAGCTAGGCAATTAAGAGTTTGCGATGTTGCTTGTGGCAAATCCTTCAGTGCCACATACACGTCAGGCGACGGAATGGCACGATGATTGCCTAGAAGGTGAAAATCTGAGAAGCCCGGCCTGGATAGGGTGCTGAATCAGATGGGCCCTCTGCTTTGGAGGCATTGGTTACACGTCGATGGGCTTTTCATATTTGTATGGGGGCGTCGGCTTCCTCGGAGATGTCGACCTATCCCGGTCAAGCGCAGTACGATCCTTGCTACCATCGCCATGAGTTACTGCATGGCCGTGGCGCGCCGAGTCTTGGCGGTTGGTGCTGCCAGCTTCGCCATCATTTCCAGAACTGCTTTGTTGCCTATTTGCACCAACAGAGGGCGAGACATCGCGAGGGGAAGTCTCGCTCCCACGTCTCTCCTGGCTTCGATCTTGACTCCTGCGGCGGCTTCGGTCAGCACTCCCATCGCGGCTGCTATTCCGGCCCCTGCTCCCGCTCCTGTCTCGACGCCAGTCGCGGCTTTTTTCTAAACTTCTGTCCCGGCTTCTGCCCCGACTTGCGCTTCTGCTGCGACTACGGCTGTCACGGTGGCTCCGCTTCAGGCTCGTGTTTCGTCTTGGGCTCTGTCTGGGACTTTTCCGTGGGCTCGGGCTTCGCTTTCGACTGCGACTGCGACTGCGGCTTCGACTACGACTCCGGCCTCGGATCGCGTCTCTGCTTCGGCTGTGTCGACGGGGCGGGGTAACACTACGGCCTCGAGCTTTTGCTGGTCCACAGCTGAGCAGGCTGCTGTTACGGCCGCGACTGCGGGAAGGCATCGGGCTTAGACTACGGCTTCGGCCACGAATGGGACTGCGACGTGTCGCAGGGCTCCGGCTGCGACTCCGTCTAGGAATCATTTGAGGCGAAGGGGTGTGACTTGGTCTGCGGTGTCTATTCCGTGAGGCACTCGTGCTCCTGTTTCTGCTGCCAGTACGAGTGCGCTTGTATGAAGGGCTTTTGCTGCGACTCCTACTGTAACGGCGACGCCGTGGCGGGGAGCGGCTTCTGGAACGATGGCGCATCTTGGTATCGCCTTCATTGCGGTCAGCGCGAGCATCCTGTTCGGCAGGAGTTCCACTACGGCTCCGGTCCCTCTTGCGGTTTGACAAAGGACTGGAGGAGGTAGGACGACGCGCAGAGTCTTGCGGGGGAAGGCCGTTTTCACTGTGGTTTCTCACGGGGCTGCGACTCCTATGTCGAGGCCGGTCGCGACTGCGGCTGCGGGTCCTCCGACGATCTGGCTCCCTCCGGGCGTCACGGGCCCAGGGGTCCGAGTGTCTGGGGTGGTAGCGGGCTTCGCTGTCTCTCCGCCGCGGGCTGTGCGAGCGGTCGCGAGCGTATGGTGGGGGCCAGGGGCGCTCCGTGCGATACGAGCGATGGTACGGCCCGCCACGGGGCGAGGGATGGCGCGGGTAAGACGAGTAGGGATACGATGAACGTGGATACGGGTCATGGGGGTACGGGTTGCGTTCCCAGCGGCGCGACCGCGGTGCAGACGACGGGGCGCGGATGGTGTACTCAACGATGAGGGAGCGGTTCTCGAGCGGGGCGCCGTTCAACGCACGCAGAGCGGCGGTGGCGTGGTCGATGGTTTCGAATTGGACGAAGGCGAAGCGCTGCTGCAGGTCGAGGCGGACGATGGGTCCGAAGGGGGCGAACTTGTCCTCAAGCGCCTGGCGCGTGGTTCTCTCGGGGTCAAAGTTGACGACGAAGAGGGTCTCGCTGGGCTCCGAGGAGCGGCGGCGGCGCTCGTCCTCGCGGCGCTTGATGGCGCCGTCGCCGCGGGCCCACTCGACTTTGAGCGGGCGGCGGCGAGTGCTGTCCAGCGCGGACCCGTCCAAGGCGCGAATGGCTTGCGCGCCGTGCGATTCGTCTTGCATGAAGACGAAGGCGAAGCCCCGCTTGAGGTCCACGCGGGCCACGGGGCCGTACGGCGAGAAGATGTGCTCCAGGTCGGAGGTCTTGCAGTCGTACTCGAAGTTGCCGACGAAGATGGCGCGCGACTCGGGCGCGGGGGGAGCCGCGGCGCCCGGCGCGGCGGGCGCGGCGGAGTCCATCGGGAGGGCGGGGGAAAGAGTAGGCTTGGGTGGGAGAAGAGGAGCCGGAGGTGCCTATGATGGGGGCGGTGGACGGGGGGCGCGTGCGTGGCGCGAGTGGGGGAAAGGCGAACAGGGAGGCGCAGGAGATGTGTGGATAAGTAGTGTACCATGGGCAATTTGACTGAAAGGGAAATGTTCTGGCGCGGTGTGGGAGCGACTTAGTAGAGTGTGCGATAAAAAAAAGGATAATTCCGACCGCAATGTCATGCTGTGGCATCTGGATCTGCGAGGTTTTTAATTCAGTACGTCCGGATCGCACAGCCATGTCTGCAAGCCTGAGAGTACCAAGGGTAACAGGATTGCTCCCGTTTTGCCCACTAACTGCGCGCTAGCCGCACCGCATCGCCTCCCCCCCACTCTTCCATCCTTCGCGCACTTGCCCCGCTTCACGTTTTTTACACTTCACGTTTTTTACCCGTTAACGACTTATCACATCCTCGCTGGTTGATTACACCCCACTCTCGCACTCCGCGTCTTCTTTCATTCCCATTCCCAGGCACCGCCCCACTCACCTGTAAATTGATATCACTATTCCACTAATAAATATATCGCCATTCAGATGCAGACGCTTCCCTGCCCTGAACGCACCGTCCCGATCAGAACACATGCGTAACATTCATACTCGCTGAGGTGTGTAACTGCGCCTTGTGGGAATTTAAAATTCTAATGAAATGAGCGCGTTTGCAAACATAGCAGACAAAAGGCCATCCATGAACAAGATAAATTCAGGCGTGGAAGGCTGCAATTTACGTGACTTTACAATGCCTCACTTTCTGCCTCATCTTCTCCTACCTACCGATAGTACCTCTTATCATTGATTTCCCTCCTCATCAGCTCTTCTGTTTGTAATACTCTATCTCCTCTCTACCTCGGGATACAGCGCAAAAATACACGCTTCTTCATACATACAGTTGAAAAATGACGTTTTCAAAACCACTTCCAGTCTACTTGTCTCAAAATTTTATCTCATCTTCATCAATATCCTCAACTTTATAACTAGGGCCATGGCACGTGCAAACCGGCCGTCTTTTTTAAACATGGGCACAGTCCGTCATTAAACATAACATTGCAAGCAACCCTAGTCTCCGCAATCACATTTCAATCCCTCTCATTTCAATTTCCCTGCCTCTTTTCTTAAGTTCTTGTGTCGCAATTGAAATACACCTCCACCATACCAACCCCGTCTGCTCCCATCAGTCAGCTGTCTTCCCCAACACTGTTTTTTTTCTTTGCCAGTCTCTATCGCATGGGAGAGAAATCCCTCCCAGTTTCCGCAGTAGATGCTATCCTGCAGCCTCAAACTTCAATTCTTGAAATGAAATATTTAACTCTGTCTAGGCACATCATTCAGTGAGGCTGAAAGATGACAACTCCCGTAGACTCAACCGTATGCAAAAACTTAAATGCCACTAACATTGAACAACTCACCATCCGTGATATTATCTCGCTCACATGTTAAATGACCTTGTTTGATATATCCCGAAGACGAATCCAGGTAAATGCATAATCCCACCCACATTCAACCCCCGCCCAAATTCTCCCTTCGTCTGTTGAGAGAATAAATCATGATGTCCTCAATATCGCATGCTGATTCCCCTCTCACTTATAAACACGATACCAACATAGTCAACACACACTTTGCCTTTTGTTTTTTGACTCGCTAGAGCATCTCCACACAGTGTAAACAAACACACTCATCTACTTCCATTGCTCTCGCACCCCGTCCCATTCGTTGTCGTCTGAACAGAAACCACTACCATATTGCGCGCGGTTCACCTTCTCCTATCTATTTCTCGGCCCGAAACTGCCCAGCAGCGACCAACTTGCTCGTTCGAGGGTTCTTTCGTTGACTTTCGGCCCGTCTTTTCATCGCAGGCACAGGGCGGGTCTTCTAGGGCCAGAGTGGTATATCTGAAAATTCCATTCTGCAAAGGCACCCTACTTTCAACATCCGGGCCCATAATTCCGTGTCCTGCCTAAGTCCGCCATCTTGTTGGGTACGCCTCAACCGTTTGTCGGAATAACTGCCTTTTCAGATTGCTCTTGTTCGGGACTACAAACCTAACAACATAAGAATTTCGTACACGCACACCATATATGTGTAGGAAGGCAAACGGATATTACTTCAAGAGCTTCTTCCTTTCGTTTTGACAGACCTTGGCAAGTCAAAGATTCTCTTAAGGACTACGAAACATCTACCCCTGATTAGGGTTCTTGTGCTAGAGACCTTATAAGGCTGACAGGCCTGAGCATTTCCTACTCTTTTCATGACTTCAAGGACGGCAACCTGGAATCCCACCGACAATTTCGGTGTCTTTCATGTGGGAAGACAAAAGGGTATCGCCCTTTCAAGCAGCGCATCTACTATCCATCCGCAACATCCAAAGACAGCCTTGGGGTTGATGTCTATGGACAAATCTGTAAAAATGCGGACAGACTGTCAACTCTACCGGCGTGGACGTTGCCATTATGGCGAGCAATGCAAGTACGACCACATTCTACCTTCTGAAACGTTTCGGAATCCTGAACCATTGAGCGTTGGCCTTCGATATGAAGGCAATCCGTCTAACTCCTCCAAGTACATCTCAGAAAAGACTTGTGCTCCTGCTGCAGGAAGTCACTCGAAGAGTCGAAACAGTGAGACCTTGTATCCAGTTCGGAACGGAGCAGCTGACTGTCAGTACTACTTGAAAACAGGGAAATGCAACTACGGCTCAAGATGCAAGTTCAACCACCCATTTCGCGATGAGAGTCTTGTCAACGCCTTAAACAGAAGAGATTGCTTTGACTTTGTGCAAAAAGGGACTTGCCCGTATGGAAAGAGTTGCAAGTACAATCATCCTTCCCCCCAGGACGAGTTATTGAGGAGCCTAGAACATCGTTCGGAGATTCTGACAGATTCATCGGATTCATCTCCTCGTTCAGTATCTCTCAATTTGTCGCAAAGGATAATGGGCGAAGCGTTTCATTCCACTAGAAAAGAAGGCATAGGCCGGCTCGCAGGGTCGAAACTGACCAGGAACGGACCGGAAACCTCCCTTTCAGCAGGACTTCAACATCAGGCGGCTTTAAAATGGGGATTTTCATCTGATTCTGTGGGCATAGCAGCCAAGAAGCTGTCATTGCATCACCAGGAACGCCTGGGGTCACAAAACTCCAGAAATTCACATGAGACTTGTGCTCTGCCCACTCATGTAGGAAACCCGTGGAGCTACGTATCTCGAGAGTCAGGTATCTCTCAACAAATCAACGCGAGTCTTTACGATCATCAGAAACAGCTTCTCAATGGTTTCCGGGCAGACTCTGCTCCGTCCATGCGACCGGATCCAGTGCACCATCGCGCCACTTCTCATGTGAGATGTCAGATGATGTCATCAGACTTTCAGCTGGACGACAGAACGCCGCCTGGAGATCAATTATCGGCACCCGCGTGGTATGACCAAGAGAAAAAGGGTCTGTCGAAGTCTGTTGGAGGACCAAGCAACATGTATTCAGGCATGATTGCACTAGACACAGGGCGTCTTTATTCATCAAAAGCGATGGAAGCACAAGAAGCATGGAGCATGGCGTGGAAGAATAACGTTGCTCCCGGTGAAAGGCAGAGTGTAACGGCTGCAACAAATGAATTGCTAGACTATAGGCGTCTGTTTGACTACAGCCGCACTCCTACTTCTCAGTTACAATCGAGAGCGACGAGCTCCAAACCAGGGATTCCCGAGCGACGCAGCGATATTTCGCAAGACTTAAGGGCACTTCAAGCTGAAGAGGAGAAGATGCAAAATGGATCCCGGGTTGCCCCGTCTACTTCGACACCTCTTTCGTTCACGTCGTATGTATTTCCACAAGCGGAATCTGGGCCTGGATCGCTACGGCGGACAAACTGGAACCCGTGGGAGGTGCAAGATAATTGCGGTGACTTAGAGAATGAAATGCAACGAATGGAAAAAATGCGCAAACAGCACATTCAAGTTGAAAGATCACTCTTTCGGCAACAACAAGAACAAGAGGGAAACGCGCAGTGTGGGCAATTGCTTTCGAACAATGTAGAACGTGCCTCGTCTTCTTCACAGAGACCAACTGGTGGTGATAAGGAGTTGGGTGCAATTCGGCGGGGATCTCAAGGAGAGCACAATTACATGAGCAATGCGGAGCTGGAACTGAAGTTGGTGAACATGGAAGCAAAGCATGAACACTCAAAGAAGGGATACGAGTTGCTGGGTTACGGGGCATGCACACCCGCTCCAACGGCGCACAGTTCTCTGGGTTTCG
Organism: Chondrus crispus; assembly: GCF_000350225.1. Lineage (NCBI taxonomy): Eukaryota > Rhodophyta > Florideophyceae > Gigartinales > Gigartinaceae > Chondrus > Chondrus crispus. Next base: position 103,189 of record NW_005178923.1, read on the forward strand.
ACGGTATGGCAAATGTGTGGAAACCGACGGACAAATCATCTATGTTTGGTCCAGGTCTCTTTGGTATGCAGCACCATGTTTGACGTACATGTTTTCGATGTACTCCCAACAGCATAAAAAGGAGAGGCCAGGGAAAGGGAGAAATGAACTTCTTTAGAATACAAAAAGGAAAGTTAGGTCGTAGGGGAGGGGAGCAAAATTGTAGAAACTGAATGAGCTCCGAAGGAACAACAGCTTTGCTTACAGACATACCAAGCTTCTTTGCAATATAAAGGTACTGTAGCTTGCTCTTTTGCAGAATGCTCTCTATTTGATACACGGTTGACACGATTCTGTGGAGAAAGTTATTGTATTCCTGTGGTAGAACGGGAACGATGAGGTTAGTAGTACAGTGAACCCTTGATATAAGGGACCTCCCTACAAGCAATTCCTTGATAAATGAAACGGGCGGTGGTCCACGGGACGGCGAACCTCATTTCTGGAACATTACGGCGCGTTTCTTACCACCTTGATAGAAGCAAGTATTCACTCCCAGCGCATCATGTGACCCCTCATAAAAATATGCGAATTCTAATATTCCATTTTTGACAAGCAACTGTAAAAAAAAGTGTTGAAGGTAATGTCCATGTCGGTAACAAAAAGTTACCGTTTTTGCCTTCAACTTTGTATTGCCTTGGCTTCTTAAACAAGACTTTGGCATTCGTATCCCCTGTCTCTCGTCTTGGCGTTCATTCTAACTCCTTCACACACAATGGCGCGACACGCCCTCAGTAACAAACAGAAGCACCAAGTTCACAAAGAAATTGCGAAACGGCGTGAGAGAGGAGAATTATTCCTCCTAGCCGATATCTCGAGCTGGGCTAAGAAAGAACTCAGACTTTCCTTTTACCCGTCCAAATCGGTCCTTTCTCGCATATCCCGCTGCAAATCTCTGGAACTCCCTAACAACGAAGGCAAGCGCACAGACAAACAAGCTCAACCAGAGCTTGAAAAACGTTTGGCTGCATGGATATTGGATCAAAACTAGCGTGGTCGGTGTGTCTCGGGAAGTATGATAAGGGAGAAGGGTAGACGGCTTCTCGCGGATGTTAACGTGCTTTTACCAATAGACAGGAAAATTAATCTACAGTTTACGTCGGGCTGGCTTTGGAATTTTCAGAAACGACGTGGCATCAAGTCCCGAAAATGCATGGAGAGGCTGCCGATGCTGACGACCAGGCAGTCACGGACTGCCTACCGAGATTACAACATATATGTAGAAGATACGACCCGGACGACATATGGAATGCCGATGAGACGGGGTGTAATTATGCCATGGCGCCTGATCGCACAATATGTGCAAGTCCAGTTGCAGGCAGAAAAAAGCAAAAGAAGCCCCTAACACTTCTCGTGTGTGCAAACAGTTCCGAGACAGAGAAGTTCCCTTTGTTTTTTATTGGTTCAGCTGGGCGTCCCCGTTGCTTTCAGAAGAAGACAGGAGAGCAGCTCGGATTGGATTATGCCCATAATAAGAAGGCGTGGATGACGATGGATTTGTTTTTTAAGCGGCTGCTTCCGTTTGATTCTTACATAAATAGGACAAAAGGGAGAAAAGTGTTGCTGCTGTGGTATCACAGCCCAGATTTGTAATTTGCACAGCACCCGCCGCCGCGGGTGCCTTACAGGCGCGAAACTACACGTGGGCATTACAGGCCGATGGACTACATGTGTGCCTTACAGACGGACGAACTACACGTGGGCATTACAGGCCGATGACGTCCTGTATACAGTACAGCCCGGAGGTTGTATATGACAAGGCACAGTAGTAATGGCATAGTACAGTGCATTGCACCATAGAGTACAGTAGTACCGTAGGATGGACAATGTCCAAGACCCCACGACCTCGCTTATTTAAGCGACGCCGCCGGGCAATGACAGTAAACAGTCAAGGATCTTTTTAGAAACGGATTTCCTTCGTCGGTCCGACACCGCGGGTCAAGACAAGCCTCTGACTTAGGCGACATTGTCGGCATCTGTCTTGCGACGTTTCCCTGGCTTCTATTGCGTTTACTTTACGTTTTCCATTCCTCCGTCTTCGCGACTACGCGGGTTAGAACTAGCCTCTTGTAGTATAATGACCGGCGCGAGCGCGCGGAGGTCATCGAACGGCCGTATACGGTATACACGTGGGCAGCTGTGCCCACGTGTAGCGAGCGCACGCGCATGCCGAGCAGTCGTAATCTGGCGTACGTGTACAGTAGTGCACCTGTCGTCCGAGCGGTAGTCTACGCGTGTTACGTGAGCGCGTTAGCACACGTGTCGTCCGTGCGGTAGTCTGTAAGTAACACGCGTGTATAGTAGTGCACACGTGTAGTAGCAGCGTCCGCGCGGTAGTAGTAATTATGGCGCTAGCTTTTTAATTGTGTACAGTACCTGGCCCGCACTAGGCGGCAGGTACTGTACTACTGTACTGGGACAGGTGTCCGAGGCGTCCCTCTGAGGGGTTAAGACCTGACACCCGTCCCTACCGGTAAACTGGGGCAAGCTCGCCCCCGTCCCTTTCGCGCCTACGTACGTCCGTTTTCGGTTGTCTGTCGCGCGCGCTGGCTTCTAACCCGTTACCGGTCGCTCCCGTTCACGCACCACGGGGCGACTGCGCGTAACCGGCCAGTGAGCCACTCCCTTTTGGCGAGCTCGTCCGATCGGTTCAATTAGCGCGTCGCGTCCGCGCCGCGTGCTCCCTCGCTAGAGCCTCCGCCTCTCACCCAACCCAGGGCGGAGAGGAGTTATCCCAGACCTCTAACCTCGGCGTGTTACTGTCGCTCGACGTTTCAATTGTTTTCCTTATTTCTCTGTCGTTGCAACCACGCGGGCTAAGACTGGCCTCTAGCGTGGGCGTATTACTGTCGCACGACCTATTTCTCTCTCCCTGTATTGTGACGATTGTCAAGTCGCGGGCTACGACAAGCCTCTATCGTTGGCGGCACTATTGACATCTGTCCCGCTCGTTCCCTCTAGGAGTTTCCGCTACTCGGCGCTCCGCCCGTGTCTGACACTAGTCTTTAGGCTCGGGTTCCCCCCTGTTTCGTGTGTTCTTACACCACCCCTTCCAGTGCTGGTCCCATTCCGGGTCCGCACTTCGACCAGTACGTCGTGCTTTTACAGTCGGCCGACGTACTTCCCCTTTGCTCTACCACAGTCCCGATCTACCGCGGGACACCCCCTATTGGTTGTTACCTCTTCCTCGAGCTAGCTCATAGCTGGCGACCGCCACTATACTACAGTGGTCTCCTGACCTAGAAGATGCTGTTAACTAACTACAATTACTTTCTCTGACAAGAAGACATGGATCCGTCAAACAAGAGGAGAATGGATTTGGCACGCCGCCGTGTTGCCAATTCCCGCTCGATGGACTCCTTAAGAGCTCAGGACACTTCGCCGATACGGCAACAACCTGCTTTTACAGCTCCAATGGTCGCAGAGACCAAGGAATCACCGAACAAACTTGGCATTGGAGCAAGCGCAGGAGCTTCAGCCCAAATCACGGCCCCTACATCTCCGCCAGATGGGCCACAAGATGAGACCGACCTCGCAAAAAGTACTGGTTCGTCAGAGGACTTTTGGCAGCAGATAAAAGAGTTCATTTCTGAACAGATCGACTCGAAGCTACAAATTACCATTCCGGCTATTCGTCAAGAGACTGAGACACGAATTACAGCCCAAGCATATGGCATCTACGATGACACAGTGTCTTTGCAGAACCACGAGGCACTGGTAGCCCGTGTGCAAGCGTCAGAAAGACAAATCAAGGTTTTACAAGACAAACTGGATTTTTCCAAACGATCAATTGATCCTAGAAGGGATCCATATGAACCCCCTGTACAACGATCTCATCAACAGAGAGGTTCTTCGTACCCAGATCAAGATGACAGCGATGGATCCGTATCATCCCTGGAAATCACTACAGGAGTTCGTGACTCAGCAAGCCGCCGTGCGACGTACAAGAGACGCCTTCAGCAGAAGATCAAGAGTCTGGATGACGACGATGCCGATGGAGTTCGTTTTGTGGTCCGATCCGGACGACCTCGAAGAGGGCCGAAGATGGCGGGCCTGAAAGAGCTTCAACCGAGCGACCCTCGCTTTACAAATGTGTTATCTTATCGTCTTTATCGACTGCTAAATACCGATCCATCCCGTGGATTGGAAGTCTCAAAGGAGACAGGGCTCTATTCAAGGCGTCTCGCCCACACCATGTTGCCGGTGGCATTTTCGGGCGAGAAGCCGATAGCCATTCTCCAGTTCCTCAGAACTTTTCAGCAGGAACTGGATGGAAATGGCTTAAGGAAGGAGCAGCCCTCCTTCTTTGTCCCAAATTCTTGAACGGCGACGCCCTGAAAGCGTACAACGCCCAATTCGATATCGCAGGAGACGGACTAGGCGGTTTCGCCACTTGGCCGGAGGCAGTACAATTTCTATGACGCACTTACGCCAAGGATGCGTATATCGAGGATGCCTTAACGGCTTTGGAAGACTGTCGTCAAGGACATCAAGAAGATGAGGAGGTCTACGGTAGAAGACTGAAGAAGGCCACTCGTGCCATATCTGGGGTATTCTCCCAGCAAGATCTCATCACGAAATTCCTGCGCGGCCTGAAGCCAGATATAAAGCCGTTACTCAGGCACACGCGAAGAGATTACAGCGGCCCTAACGCATTTCAAGACTTCGTCGATCAGGCATAGGCCCAAGGCTCGGCACATCGTGCTCTCCTAGACTACCGAGTCGGCGGGTTGAATGGCCGCAAGACGTCCCAAGGACGGGTGCTAGCTGTCCGGGAGCATCGAGACGATGACGGCAGCATATTCCGTCAGGCAGCGGAAAGGCTTCCCCGCAGCGATGCAATCAATGCTGTCGGCACGAAGGCCCCTTTGAACACCAGCATGGCGTCTTCGGAGATCACAGAGATTTTAAATCCAGACTCTGTTGTTCACTGGAAGCATGACAGCGATCTTAACAAAGGCGATGCCACTAATGGCTCTTCCGAAGCCACCTACAAGTCTGCCCTAGACGAAGTTCACGACAACGAAGTCCACGTCGTGCGACACTCGGATCACAGTGGCACTCAGGAAATCCCCTCATACATACGCCGCGACGGCAACCGTATGACGGCTCCGCCATCAAGGGCCCGCCCTCCTACTGGCACAGCGCCAATGAGCCGATCGAAGGTCCCCATGGGTCCCTCAGATAGACAAGGATGGAGAAGATATGGTGAGCCGTCCGCAAATCGACCCGATGATGTCTGCTTCGACTGCTATGAACAAGGTCATCGACGCCCTCGATGTCGACATCGCTATACGGATCCGTATAGCGACAGAGCCCATGATTCTCACTACTTCGCCATGGTGAGAGAAAATTATTACGCTCTCACCCAAGGCCCACGAGACTGGCTCCATAACCGGGATCAAACCCCAGGGCTCGCCTATGCCGAAGGCACAGCCCACGGCTTCCAAGCCGGACTCTTACCAGTTTTTCAGCCACGGTCGAACACGCCTTATGAGGTGCCAGTCGTTCGACGGAGCCAAAATCGGCAGACGAAAAACTAGGAAGAGGCCTTACTGCGGGTGTCCATCCCAAGGCCAAGGCCCCACCGTGGAATACTACAAGGAGAACAGAATCACCCAGTACGTCGGACGACAATCAAGACGCCTGGGTGCAACCAAAAGAAATTCTTGAACGACCATATGGTCTACCCCGATGGATTCGACTTGATCAATATCAGAGAACTCCCATATGCGCCTTGTCCACGTACAATTACAAGTTCGCTGCCCTCATTGGGCTCTCGAAGAATTCATTGGGAAGTGCGCTTACCGTCCTAGACACAGGGGCAGGTCCAAACCTGATTCGGCTGGACATGCTATCATTGGAAGCACAAAGTCAAATTGACAATTCAAAAGAGCTGGTCTCATTATCAAGCGCCTCGAATCACCGGCTTGAAACACTGGGAATAATCCATCTTGCCGTGGCGCTCGGCAGCTATCACACGAGACAGCAATTCATCGTCGTGAGACAATTAGGCGCGGACGCCATTTTGGGATGTACGTTTCTGGACGATCATGTTTCCGCCGTTCACATCCGAAGGCAGTCAGTCGAGCTATGCTCCGGAGATGAAGTACCCATTCAAAGGAGACCTGCGATGACCCCCATCAGCCGTGCGACAGGAGAATGACCCGAAGTGAGTACCAAACGAGACGGAGACCTATTTCTTAGAGTTACCAAGGCCGTCGAAATTCCGGCAGGCACGGAAATGGCTGTTCAAGTCAGCTGCCTAGCCTCTGGCACTGTAGTCCTACAGACAAGACCGGAAGTGTATCTAAGAAAGCAAGTCAGCCTGTCCAATGGGGTCGCTGACATCCGTCCTCATGTCCCATTCTTAGTCCGCGTTGCGAACTTCTCACGGTCAACGACCAAACTTCAAAAACGAGAGCGGATTGGAATTGCTGTGACAGCACCCAACCAAATTCTGTCGGTCGACTTTGGTCTGCCAACCAGAGAAATATCACGAGATGAAGAGGGGGCAGGGCCTGGCCTCCTGTCGCTTGTACCGCCGGAAAAATCTAGTCATGGAGACAAGAAGTCGAAGTCGACAGATGTTGATGACTTAGAACTCGATCATCTGTCGGACGACAATCGACGCAAGGTGCGAAAGCTCCTCCGTCCATTCGCCAAAATGTGGCAAGGTCAACTGGGCTCCGTGGACATAACAGAACACAGGATACCGTTAGTACCGGGGGCCAAACCGGTTTTCTCCCAGTCATATCGAGCAGGTCCTGGGGCCAGGAAACTCTTGAAAGAATCCGTAAAGGAGATGCTGGACAAGGATGTCATCGAGCTCGCTCAAAGTGAGTGGGCTAGCACGGTGGTGCTTGTGCCCAAATCAAATGGATCTCTTAGGTTCTGCGTTGACTACAGAAGGCTAAATGCCATCACTGTGAAGGATTCATATCCATTTCCAAGGATGGAAGACTGCTTGGACTCGCTGGGGAACGCTAAATGCTTCACAACCCTCGATTGCAACAGTGGTTATTGGCAGATCCCCGTGGCGGAAGCCGATAGAGAGAAGACGAACGTTTGCATGCCATGAAGGTTGTTACCAGTTCCGGAGAATGCCCTTTGGCTTGTGTATTGCTCCAGCCACCTTCTAGAGAACACTCGATATACTACTATCAGGATATAGATGGAAGAGTTGCCTCGTGTACCTTGATGACATCGTCATTTTCTCGAATTCCATTGAAGAGCACTCAACTCACGTTCAACAGGTTTTGAAAGTCCTCCAGGACGCAGGGCTTTCTCTGAAGCTTGAAAAGTGTAATTTCATTGCTGAATCGGTCGACTATCTTGGCCATGTCATCCGCCCTGGACTTTTGGCCGTTGCCGAGAAGAACACCGATGCCATCAAGAAGGCACAAGAGCCGACGACGCAAACTGAGCTACGCTCTTTCCTTGGCATGTGCAATGTTTACCGAAGGTTCGTGCCGAACTTCGCAAGAACTGCGGCACCCCTTAATGCACTTTTAGCAAAGGGGAAGCCTTTCCAATTAGAGAAATTCTCGGTTGAACAGTCCAAGGCTTTTGGTTTACTGAAGACCGCGCTTATAAGTCCTCCCATTCTCAAGCTACTGCGCTCAAACCTTCCAATCTCGGTCGACACGGATGCTTGCGAGCGACAGGTGGGCTGCGCCCTGTTTGAGACATATCCAGACGGAACGCGCCATCCGGTGGGATTTTGGAGTCGTTCCCTGAACCCAGCGAAAAAGAATTACAGCGTCGGCGAAAAGGAATGCCTCGCCATAATTTGGGCAGTACAGATTTTGAGACCATATCTCGAGCGGAAGCACTTCGAGCTCTACACAGACCATCAATCCTTAAATTGGATGATGAGTCTAACAGACGCCAGTGGTAGGCTTGCTCGATGGCGTCTCCGCCTATTGGAGTTCGATTTCACAATCAAGTACCGCAAAGGGGCTGTGAATTGCATTGCAGACGCTGTGTCAAGGCTGCCGACATTTGGCGGGTGTGCTGTCGAACCTGACTGAGACATTCCTTGTTTCTGGGTTCAAGAGAACAGCGTTTGGATGGATGACGATCAAGATGACGAAGATGTCGAGATCGAGCTCAGGCGCGATGCAATCACGTTAGATTTCAATGACGAGGGGATCTGCGTCGTGAACGCTGAGAACACAGATCTATCTCCGGTCCGAATCGAAGAGCTGGTGATCTCTCAAGCTAACAGCAGATACTGTCAAATGTTGAAAGAGAAAGTCGACAATGAGGAAACAAGTCGCTTCGGCGTCGACGACTGCGGTCTCCTGGTCCGCGTTGCCCCTCTCGACGACTGCAGACAAATTGTCGTACCGACCATGTTAAGGCAAAAGATTCTTTACCTATGCCACTATACAAGAACATCAGGTCATCCTGGAGGTACAAAGATGTTCTATATAATGCGACGCACGTTCTACTGGCCTTCCATGGCATTGGAATGTCACGCTTGTGTGAGACAATGTGACTCATGCGCCCGCGAAAGAGTACAATTGCGCAAGCACTCTACATTTTTGAAACTCTTCCCCGCGAGAAGGCCGCAAGAGTTCGTCGACATCGACATTTTGGGACCTCTACCCCGATCGACAAGAGGGAACCAATACCTTTTGGTCATCTCAGATCGGTTCTCGAAGATGACAAGAGCGATACCGCTGAAAAGCATGACATCAATGACAGTGGTAAGAGCCTTCGTCGAGAATGGATTTATCCGTATGGACCACCTGCCTATCTTCTATCCGATAACGGTGGTCAATTGGCGTCGAAGTTCTTCCAAAAGATTTGTCAAATCATGTGGGTTCGCCATCTCTTTGCCACTGCGTATCACCCTCAGACCAATGGTCAAGTGGAACGGTTCAACCGAACCATATTATCAGGCATACGCCACTACGTCTTGGAACATCAAAAGAAATTGTATGAATACTGTGGTCCTCTGACGTACGCGTATAACACGCAAGTACATCGCAGCACGGGATGTACACCATTCGAACTTGTGTTGTCACGACCTCCAGGGCCCGTGGCCTTGGAAAACATTCCCGAGAATGGTACAATGGCAGAAACTAGAGGCGAACGTATGGGGCTGATGGATCATCTTAAACGTCTCATGGACGGAGACTCCGACACGCTAAGAGCAGCTCAGACACGATACAAGGAAAATTACGACAAGCATGTCAGAAAAATAGCATCCCCAGCGGATGTTGGGGACAAAGTGTTCGTGAAGAGACAAGTACCGCTACGTACTGAAAGTGGAGGGGTTTCCAGGAACAAGCTACAGCCAAAAGCAGATGGACCATTTGAGGTCATTGGAGCGACCTCACACACAGTCACTATTATTCGTGATGGCCTCACCGAGACGGTAACCAGGGACCGGGTTTCAAAAAGAACAGTCCAAGCAAGAATTACAAGAGAAGTCGAAAACGACAATGAGTCTGAAGACGGAACCCCCAACCTGCCCGCGGCCAGCGGCAGTCAATCAGCCCATCATGAGACTAGGAATAATTCGTATGATGAGCAGGGTGATAGAACACCGTCAGAAGACATTTCTGAAGAACATCGGAGACCCTTCTCTCGCCTTCGAAGATCGGAAATCTCTGAGGCGAAATATGCGATAGGCGGCAGAAGAAAAGAGCACTCATTTGACGCAATTGTCGCGTATAATGATCGAAACGATCGATTCAGAGTCCGATGGACCGGTTATGATGAGTCGGGTGACACCTGGGAACCAGGGCATAATTTGCCTTTCAACTCCGTTGTCCGCTATTTCCGCCGACGGGGCCGTCAGGTTCCAGAACACCTTCGCCATCTTCTGGCTACGACACGTTAGTCAAAAAAAGTCCTGGTGTCCCAAAGCCTTTTACAAAAATGGCTTTGGCAAATGTCGGATGGAACAGTCGAGAAAATAGGAGAAGGTCAAGAAAAGGGGCTGTCTAGAATTTATTCAGTCGTGAGATCGATAACCGGCTCAGGCAAGGCGTGCCCCGGTTCAACAGACACGTACGTCGTGCGGGGAATCTGGAGAGGGGGAATGCCTTGCGCAATATCAATCTCGATATCCACAGGCGCATCCAGATCTTTGATCTCCTCCCTGCTCGAAGGGTATGAGGGACAGGCTGTCACAAGGCTGCCCAAAGGGCTACTGCGCAATAGGGTTTCAAATACGTCGACTACACCACTGGCAGATGATGGCAGTGCGATACCGACAGATGCCATCCTCGGCTGCAAGCCCCGCTCGACGAGCAGTGATCTAATCTGTGAAATGCCACTCTCTACAGTGCCAGTATGGCCATCCAGAGGAGTCGATGAGGACAGTTCGCGTGCTTCAACCGACGCCGGTGCTGTCCTGTTGTGATGTCCCACACCCCGGTGATTCTTTCTCTTCCGTCTGCTGTTACTACCCGCATCCTGACGAACGCACTCCCATGGTGCCAGGACCGGATTTGGCACGCAGTGGTTAAGAAAACCCGTATGCAACACGCCTGTAGATGGCATTGGTTCGCATGGACGTACGTCAAAATCTTCTTGGATGTACATCGCATCGGGCATTAGTGTTGCCCATCGTTGCGCGTCGAACTCGACATAATCACCCGAGTCATACACCGGGGTACCGTAATGGTTATACTTCGGAACCTTTCCGTTACACCGCCACACGCGGTCCCATCGGATGACTTCCATTTCGTGAAGGAGTGCTTCTAACTCGACCATGTGGTCATCGTGACCAAAACAAATGGCATCAACGCCAACTCTGCGAATTGCCGCAATTAAGGAAGGGGAAAACCGCGGCAAACGGCCTTGTCGGGCTACATGGATGGCCTCCGTTGCCACGAGCCAAGCAAACTCTGTGTAGAAAATTTTCCCGAGGCAATCGTCAAGGCTTGCAACTGCCAAGTCGATTCTCAAATACGTCACGACAGGTGGCGTGCCGACCGGCACCCATAGAGGAACCTCCAACCTCTCCCAACCTCTCGGGACCCGCGGCCATCGTTGCCTCACAACCTCCGGTCGCAGACCAAAAATCTCTCGATGCTGCACAGCGGCGAACACGCCAAACCGGTGTCGTGATGAACGTTCCCACCGACGCCATGATTCAGGCATATATTTGTGACGACCGTCGACATGATCGCCCTGGGGGTTGTTATAGAAGGGCCAATGCGTTGAGTGGATCAGCGATGGCTTCGCAAACAAGCAGCGACGATCGAACTGCTCCGCATCGTCGAAGAAACCGATCGTCGCTCGGGCAGCTGCCAACGCACGGCAATATGCCAGTTCACGTCCGTATCGGGCGAACGCCACATCAAACTGCCAGTCGGGCGGCAGAGCGTCATCGTAGAAGCTGTAGTCGAAGCGCTGATTGACCATGGCCTGCGGTGTCCAATTTCTTGGCAGGCGGTTCGCCGATCTCCAGTTCTCGGGTGCGCTGTCACATCGCCAACGGAAGTCCTGCTGCTCGAAGACTTCGCGCGGTACCGCGTGGCCCCGGAGCCACACGAAATTGCCCACCTCGGCGGCAGAGCCCTTGCGCATGAAATCGGCCATCCGGCTTGGGCGCAAGCGCACCCAACGTCACGCCGACAAAAAAAAGAGGAAGGAGATCGATGTCAGAATCAAGTGCAGCGCCGGGACGGCTTCGGTTTGGGCGGGGGGCCGTGTGGTATCACAGCCCAGATTTGTAATTTGCACAGCACCCGCCGCCGCGGGTGCCTTACAGGCGTGCAACTACACGTGGGCATTACAGGCCGATGGACTACATGTGTGCCTTACAGGCGGACGAACTACACGTGGGCATTACAGGCCGATGACGTCCTGTATACAGTACAGCCCGGAGGTTGTATATGACAAGGCACAGTAGTAATGGCATAGTACAGTGCATTGCACCATAGAGTACAGTAGTACCGTAGGATGGACAATGTCCAAGACCCCACGACCTCGCTTATTTAAGCGACGCCGCCGGGCAATGACAGTAAACAGTCAAGGATCTTTTTAGAAACGGATTTCCTTCGTCGGTCCGACACCGCGGGTCAAGACAAGCTTCTGACTTAGGCGACATTGTCGGCATCTGCCTTGCGACGTTTCCCTGGCTTCTATTGCGTTTACTTTACGTTTTCCATTCCTCCGTCTTCGCGACTACGCGGGTTAAGACTAGCCTCTAACCTCGGCGTGTTACTGTCGCTCGACGTTTCAATTGTTTTCCTTATTTCTCTGTCGTTGCAACCACGCGGGCTAAGACTGGCCTCTAGCGTGGGCGTATTACTGTCGCACGACCTATTTCTCTCTCCCTGTATTGTGACGATTGTCAAGTCGCGGGCTACGACAAGCCTCTATCGTTGGCGGCACTATTGACATCTGTCCCGCTCGTTCCCTCTAGGAGTTTCCGCTACTCGGCGCTCCGCCCGTGTCTGACACTAGTCTTTAGGCTCGGGTTCCCCCCTGTTTCGTGTGTTCTTACACCACCCCTTCCAGTGCTGGTCCCATTCCGGGTCCGCACTTCGACTAGTACGTCGTGCTTTTACAGTCGGCCGACGTACTTCCCCTTTGCTCTACCACAGTCCCGATCTACCGCGGGACACCCCCTATTGGTTGTTACCTCTTCCTCGAGCTAGCTCATAGCTGGCGACCGCCACTATACTACAGCTGCTGCAATTTTTCCGGTCATGGAAGACCGGAAAAGCTACCAGATCTTTCTTGTGTGCACGTGGAATTTCTTCCTCCGAACACCACCTCCAAGCTTCAGCCTATGGATGCTGGTATTATCAACTGCATAAAAAGGAGATACAGGACCGCTCAGTACTTTAGAGCACTCGATGTTTTAGAAGATGGGGACGAGAATATTTATAATATTGACCAGTTGACCGCGATGAAGTATCTACGGAAGCTATGGCGCGAGATTTCTGCTGATATAATTGAGCATTGCTGGTTCAGCACAAAGTTGACAGCCCGAAAAAGTGAGCAAGACGACTCGTTGGTGGAGCAGAAAATCAGAGATGAGACGTCGGGTTTGAGTTCTGTGGTGTCTAGTCTTGTCGGTGAACGCGAGAAGTTGTCTATCAAATATATTTTGAATGGCGACGATAGTGACATATGGGAAGCTCTACGTCATAATGAAATGGTGAAGACCGTAGTTGACACCGTCAATGGCTCTGATAATACTGTAGGCGAAAGGAGTGATGTAGAAGACGGGCGAGATGATCTGATGCTCGATATTAGCTTTACAGATAAAATTAAGGCGATAATGCGAATTAGTGAGATGGAAGGTGAAATTGACATGGAGCTACAACGACGCTTGAGACGCCTTATCAGGTCTCAGCGGCGTGCAAGTTCCACAGGACTACGTCAATCCAATTTAGATAGTTTTTCCCGCTAGTAAAACGGGTCTTCACACAAGAAATCCCTTGATATATGGGATCCTAGCCCTTCCACCGAGCCATCCCTTGCATCAAGGGTTCCATGTAGTAGCCGCGCTCGTGGAGCGCAGCAGCGGGGGAAAGGAGTCGCGAGAGTGAGGGGGACGGGGATACTTCGGACGGAGAGTCTCGCGACTTTTCGCAGGCGCTGTAAGAGGGTAGCAAGTTACCCCGGAGGGTCGGTCGGGATACCGCCCTCGGAAATTTATGTCGCCGGATTTCCCGCCAGCGCGTCGCGCGGATAATTTCCCTTTTTCCCAGATTCAGGGCTAAACAAATAAACTGCAATTTCTATATTTCCACAATTCCACTCCGACACTCTGAATTAAGTTCCAAAAAGTTATAAATTGTGACAAAGAGCAACTGTGCAGTTTTCATCAGCTGCTGTTGATGTCAACATGCTGTCAACAGCAGCTGATAAAAACAGCACAGTTGCTAAAGGTTTTGAAATCAACCCTTTCGCGGCGCGCAACGCGCGCCACAGAGTCCACTTGTATACTGCTGATCACCCCAGGAAGACGCGCCAGCCCCTTTTACAATGTGCGGCCCCCTTACATTTGCTCAGAAACCATCACAATAAAGGGGGGGTCTCCATACTTTGGGACAAGACCCTAATGTATGGGACAAAAAAAGCTCCAAAAACATCTGCATTTTGGATTTTAGCCTTCACACGATGTAGTATCAGACAGTTTTACGGCACGCAACCACTTATACTGCAAAGCATATCCATTTAAATTAAAAACTAATCTGACCAACACCACAAAGACCGTATGTAAACTACTGAACTCGCGCCATTTTGCGCAAAAACTCAAACTTGCACACAAGAGACGCCTAAATTTGGCGGCACAGGCGCGCAAGGCAACCACCTTAAGAGATACCTCCCTTACGATTAGTGCACAGCACCATTTCAATTTCCATTCTCATCAACACAGGTCCGACGAACGCAGAGTCCTGATTTTCCTCCCATGAAGCCTCAAACGGTCTTGAAGCGGCGCCAACAGCGCTTCGCGAAAGCTGTCAAGGAGGTGACGGAAAACCAATCAACATACCGCGATGCCTCTTCGCGGTACCTCATCCCTCGCTCTACTCTCAACGGTGCTGTGCTCAATCTCTCTAAACCCACTCTGAAGAAATCCGGGCGCCGACCATCTCTTCTTGAGACAGAAGAAAAAATGCTCGTGCAGCTGCTTTTTCGCTATTCTGATCGTGGTGTGTCTCTGAGCAGAGCCCATCTGTATGAAGCAACCGCGATTGTAGTAACCAAGATGAGTTCTGAGCGCCGAAAAAATTTGCAATTTAAAAACGGAATGCCTGGTAAAAAGTGGCTGCAGTGCATCACCGAGCGTCACTCTCGAAGCCTTTCTTTCATGAAACCAACCTGTCAAGAGGCACTCCGCTTCGCTGCGTGCAACGGTGACACTATGGCCACCCATTTTGCCACACTGGAGAAAGTTTTAAAAGAACATAATATAGACGATAAACGCGTTTGGAACTTGGATGAATGCGAAGCAACGCCGGGGAAGGACTTGAATGCCAGACTTGGGTCTAAACGGTTTTTGCGCAAAGATGGTGGAAAAGATATCAAGGTTGCGAGTTTTCTAAATTTGCAGAGGGTGACCATGATGCCTGCCATATCTGCAAGCGGAAATACTGCCTTGCCTTTGTTTTTTTAGAGGAAAGCGCCTCCCTTTCCGTGAGGTTAGGAATGAAGACGGACGCTCGAAATTTCGAGCGTCCGTGGCGTTAACGCCAGCTGATCTCTTACCCCGTAAGTCTGTGGTTTGTATGCGTGAAGAAAAAGGGGGAGTACATATGCACAATTTCTTATGTTGGGGCAAGCGCTTTGTTGACAGTGTCCGAGATTTAGTTTGCAATGGTCGAAAACTCCTACTAACCTACGACGCATACGGCTCGCACATAACAATTGCTGTTTTGAAATTGTTTCATGATTGTTGACCTCTCACACATCATATCATACTGTGGAGGACAAACTGTCCTCACCGCCGTCGTATTGCAGGGCGAAGAGTATAAGTAGACTCGAGTCCGTCCGGTAGACCAAAAGTAAATAGAAGCTAGAGTTCTTGGATAACAGGTTATGGGTCTCCATTGAACCTTGACTCTCACCCTCCCCCCCACCCCTACCACCCCACAACACATAACCCCCAACCCCCACCGCACCCACACACCCCGTACACCCCAAGCACCCCCCACTACCACGCACCAACCCACC